>NW_026561918.1:0-78547 GCF_028858705.1 Grus americana
TGTATCGGGGTTATGCTTCTACCTCTTGACAAGCACGTCTTCATTGACACCTTGTCTGGGTAAAATAGAACTGACAGAATGGTAGCACTGGACAATGGCCATCCTCAGGAGTCCCTAGCACTATTTACAAAACTCTCTGTGACATCCTGAACTGTGAAAAACTATCTGTAGCATTCTTAACTATGGAACTATGAAAAACAATTTGTAACTTTTTAAGCTGCAGATTCAGGATTAACTTTCAACCTCAGTGAAGGATATCCTGGTCCGACTCAAACATGTGATGAAACTGTGAAAAATCAAGGTGTGGAAGATTTATTTACTGTAGTAAATTGTCTTACAAGCAGCGCGCTCTGTTGCCCTGTGGATAGTATCACATGTCATCACTGGCACGACTGGTAATTTTTCCGTTTCTTTCCTAGTACAAGGATGCATTGATGAAGGCAAATCCAGGGGTACGGGTGGTGCCCACAAACGAAGCAACTGTGAAACCCCAGACATCCCCTGTTACAAAGAGGAAAAAGCAGGCTCTGCAAAAGAGTTACCAAGCCAGAGGAAAGGGGCCAAAGGTGAAGCAATGCCACAGCATAACTTTGGGATGGCAGGTGAGATTTCCATCCCTGTTCCTCAAAGGGAACAGCCTCGTTTTGTTTGAGGATGCGGTGTTGGAATCAAAGCGCAAGGCCAGTTTTCTTTACTACAGACTGCGCTGTAGTGCAACAAATACCTTTCGTGTCCCACATGGAGTTGCCAGGTGTGGTGGGTTGACCCTGGCTGGGGGCCAGGTGCCCACCAGAGCCGCTCTGTCATGTCCCTTGTTCACCAGACAGGGGAGAGAGAAAAAGTATAGCAAAAAGCTTCTGGGTCGCGATAAGACAGGGAGAATCACTCACTAGTTATCGTTCACGAGCAAAACAGACTGAAACTTAGAGAGGAAATTCATCTCACTTATTACTAAGAGAAACAGAGGAGAGATGAGAAATAAAATCAAATCTGAAAACACCTGCCCCCACCCCTCCCATCTTCCCAGGCTCAACTTCACTCCCAGCTTCAACCTCCACCCCCCTCAGCAGCACAGGGGGATGGGGAATGGGGGTTGTGGTCAGTTCATCACACGTGTTTCTGCCGCTTCTTCCTCCTCAGGGGGAGGACTCCTCTCATCGTTCCCCTGCTCCAGCATGGAGGAGTCCCTCTCATGGGAGACAGTCCTTCACCAACTTCTCCAATGTGAGTCTCTCTCCTACGGGGTGCAGACCTTCAGGAGCAGACTGCTCCAGCGTGGGTCCCCCACGGGTCACAAGTCCTGCCAGCAAACCTGCTCTGGCGTGGGCTCCTCTCTCCACGGGTCCACAGCTCCTGCCAGGAGCTTGCTCCAGCGTGGGCTTCCCATGGGGCCACAGCCTCCTTCAGGTGCCTCCACCTGCTCTGGTGTGGGGTCCTCCATGGGCTGCAGGTGGAATCTCTACACCCCCTCATCCTTCTCACAGAAGCCACCCCTGTAGCCCCCCACCCCCCCAGGCTACCAAACCTTGCCATGCAAACCCAACACAGGTTGCTAAACCAATTTGTGGCTGCTAATTATGTCCATTGTATAGCCCCAACCTGAAGTGAACGATAGAATAAAGCTTGTAGTTGGCAGTGGGTGCAAGTAATATTTTTATTTTCTGTCAAAATCATGTCCTTTGATTGAACTTTGTTCATTATAATCTAATTCTAATACCAAAAACACACCTCCATTCTAAAAGCTACCCACCTTTGAGGTATGAGCACCCCTCACTGGTCATGCTCCTTGAATTTCTCTAAGCATATAGCTTTAAATCGAAGCGAGAAAAACTTTCTACCCATCACAATAAGGTAACTATGTGATGCAAATGTAATTTTGTAATGGTTTTGTAACCTAAGTGTATAAAAGTATAAGGATTAAAGGCTAGGTGTGCATGTTAGGAGGAGAGATCCCCATGCACCCAGCGCTGAATAAAACCAATGTTGGCTTTCTAAACTGCATTTCTGTTTGGAAAGTTGTTATTGCCCTTTGAGCGGTAACAAGGGGGACCGGCGTGAGTGAGGTGAGAGGTTCTGGGAGTGGAGAAATAAGCAGGGCTCCTAAGCTTCCTTTCATGGTTCTTGACAGTTTGTCTCTCTTTTTTTTTTTCCCCTTTTAGAGGGCAAACACTGAGAAAAGCAACAGTCTGTGGAAACACAGCATTTTGAAAGAAAAGTATATGGTGGGAGTTAAAACTAAATCTTAACTAAAACATGCAGATACCTATTAACGGAAGAGATCCTCTTTCTGCAACTTGTGGAACTAGGTATAAAAGGAAACATTTGGGCTTTCTACTGCAGGCGGCAGTAAAGACCAGGACTGATGCTGCTGCTCAGCCTGCTCTGGGTGCTCCCTGTGCGAAGGACAACCACAGGACTGGATGGTGGTTCCAGCTTTATTCAGATGCAGCCATTTTCCCCAGGAGACCTTTTCCTCTCCCTGTCTCTGCAGAGCCCGCAGCTCCGTCTTCGTAGGGCGTAAAGGAGGGGGCTGTAACTGTGTCAAGGTGTGAAGAGGAAGCGCTGGGGAAGGAGCAGCAGAGCAATTGATAGATGAGAATCCCAGCAAGCCTAGGGTATGTTGCAGCTCCTTTTTGTTTTCTGGGCTTTCTCTCTGTTGTAAGGTGGCCAAAGGTTTTGGGGGAATACACACGGCTCCTCCTTTCCACCAGCTGCCTAAGCACGTCACCTCAGCGGAGGGGAGTTGTACCTTTTCTGCCGGAACCTGAAGTTCTCAACTTTCCAGGTGAGTAATTCTTTTCCTTTTGGGTTTGTCCCACTGCAGTGGCATGGGACCCCCCACCGATATATCATCAATGTGTTGGTACGTTTTAACTCCTGAATCCAAAAAATTTCACTCAATAGCCACTGTGACTATTAAGCAGGTATCCTTTATTGCAGTGCTGGGAGTCGCACGGGGATATTTCCACGAGTGTGCGTCTCGACGAGGCACAAATTGTACGTGATTTATACTACAAGAGAGTTACATCTTCATCAGGTTTCCGATAAATGTAGTACATATTCATTATTATTCCGGGAACTCCTGAATATATGCTAATGTCCTGACACGCCCTGCGCTGTTTCTTTCTCAGGTGGTCATCAGGGGTCGTCCTCCTCAAACCTTCCTCTTTCTCCTCTTCTTCAGCGTACACAGTTGGGTGACCTTCTTCATGGTCTCCGTTTTGCAAGCTCAGCAACCTCGTTATCCGGTCCTGCCCAGATGTCCCAGGCTTGTTGGCATATTGGGCCCCCTTTATCAGGTTGCCTCAAACTTTGTGTCTTTTTTCTAGTTCATACCTAAGGACTGTTCCCTAATTTATGGCTTCTCTTATCCTGTTTCTACATTCCAACTCTTTTACTAATTGTTTCCAGCCAGCTGAGACCTCTGGCCACCGGAGGCCTGGGGGAGGGAGGGAGGGAGGGAGGGAGGGAGGGAGGGAGAAGTGAGTTTTCTTACCAGCTGGGGAAAAAAGGCAGTGAAGCCTATGGATGGAGACGGACTGCAGGGTCAGATGCCAAAGCAGCCTTCCTAGGGCTGCTGGTCAGACCCCTGACAAGCCCCGGTACCCTGGGAGGCAGCAGCCAGCCCTGCAGCCTGCTAGCGAAACACTTCAGCTCCAACACGGCTCCTCCTTCTGTGCTTTTCAACAGCCCTGCAGCCCCCCAGCCCCAGCCCACTGCGCTGGTGGGCCGGGGAGCTGGAGGCATTTTCCCAGCGCTCTGATCTAACAGCACCAGTGGGACTGTTTCCAGCACGCTGCCACTGGGAGGGCTTATCGGCCTCCCTCCCTATCTCCCACCACCCCGGCCTGATAAAAGAGGGCTGGTGGCAGCCGGGGGAAGCACCCAGAGCAGGGGATGGAGCTGGGGACTGGCCAAACACAAAGGTGGCAGGGCTGGGGTGCTTCTCCCGTGAGCCCTCCCTGTCAATGAGGATGTTGCTACCTGTGACTATGGAAATCTTAAGATCAATTCAAGCAATTAGAGCCATTGCTCAATCGATGTAACCAAACAAAAGGGAAACCATTGTCACTTAGAACACAATTAGTTGTAAGATAAGGAGCTCTGGAACAATCTCATTTTAAAGAGCTGGGCCTTGGAAGAACAGATGTGCAAAAAGAGATAAGAGAGTTACAAGGTGATCCCAAAACCGGCCTTGAGGGATAAGGTATATGTGATACCAGGAGTGAGTCTGAAGACCCCCCCCCGAGGTGTCAACAAACATGGGGGAAAGACCTTAGCATATGCTAACGAGTTCCCAAGGAAGATCCCTGCCTGTGATAAGCACTACTGGGAAAGATACTGAATATGTCTATGAACATAGTAGAAATACTTGCTAGTTTTGTCTTTTGGGTGTGCACCTTAGGTGGAGTTATCCCCCGTGCACCCAGCGCTGCAATAAAGAATGCCTGCTTTCTAAAACTTCCAAATAAGCCTTAGAGAGTGAACTATTTTGCCGCTTTCTGGTAACAGATTTTGGCACCGCAGATGGGACACTGCTCTGGAACATGGGCGGATCCGAGGGATCGCAGGACCTCCAGCCGGCACCGAGGGATTCTCGGGGAGAACCTGCGATCCCCGGACCAAAGAGTTCTGAGCAAGGACCATCAATAAGGCAAAGGCATTCTTTCAGTATTATTTTCTGTTGCCTGTCCGTGGGTCGTAGCGAAAGCTGCGCAGGGTTGGGCCGTATCCCTGGGGCAGAGGGAAAGTACCCTTTGATTGAAACTGAAGGGTGAGTCTCCTTCCCGAAAGGGAAGCTCAGAAGTTTGTCTGTTGAACGTTGAATATGGCCGTGATCGTAATGGTGTGGTTTTGTGTTTGTTGCTGTAGTGTTTGTAAGCGTGTAGTATTGCTGTAAAAAGCTGGGGTGAAATTGTTGTTAGTGCCCTGTTTTTTAAAATGGGAACTGGAACTTCTAAAAGGGAATCGATCTGAAAGAGATCTCCTCTTGGGTGCATTTTATTAAATTGGAAGCAAATAGCAGGACCCCCAGGAGGAGTGGCAAAGAGAGAGGATCTAATCAACTATTATAATCAGTGGTGGCCATTGTATGGAGTGAATGAGGGAGAAAAGTGGCTGGTTAATGGGACTCTCTGGCGTCTCCCAGGAAGGAATGTGGGGTCTCCGCGTGTTCCGCCCCGCCCCAACAGCGTACAGCCCAACAGCTACTCTGGACGAGCAGCCCTTGTCCTAATGGCAGATTTCGGCTTCCCAGACATCAGCTTGTTGTCCAAACAGCGGATTCGTTACGCGGTGTACAATAAGCCAATTCTGACACACATAGGAGACATATTGCTTTTTATTCAGGCCTGGGTGCTGGGTGGATTTCCACAAATCAAGCACACCTAATGCCCGTTCCCTGTCACCTTTATACACAAACCTTCCAAATTAGGAGACTCCCAGTTACAACGATTGGTTCAGATTTCTTCTGCTAGGATGCAAACTAGAAGGCATGCTCGGTTCTTTGCTCGGCCTTTATCTTTGGGTAGGTGGTATAATTTGGGTAGGGGGCTCGTGGGTCGGTGGTTGCGGAGACCCTGGCCCAAATTACCTTTCCCCTAGTTTCTCAATACTTCTGGCACTCCCAAATGGTTCTTCAGGGTCTGTTGATCAGACTAACGATGTATCGGGGTTATGCTTCTACCTCTTGACAAGCACGTCTTCATTGACACCTTGTCTGGGTAAATAGGAACTGACAGAATGGTAGCACTGGACAATGGCCATCCTCAGGAGTCCCTAGCCACTATTTACAAAACTCTCTGTGACATCCTGAACTGTGAAAAACTATCTGTAGCATTCTTAACTATGGAACTATGAAAAACAATTTGTAACTTTTTAGCTGCAGATTCAGGATTAACTTTCAACCTCAGTGAAGGATATCCTGGTCCGACTCAAAGCATGTGATGAAACTGTGAAAAAATCAAGGTGTGGAAGGATTATTTACTGTAGTAAATTGTCTTACAAGCAGCGCGCTCTGTTGCCCTGTGGATAGTATCATGTCATCACTGGCACGACTGGTAATTTTCCGTTTCTTTCCTAGTACAAGGATGCATTGATGAAGGCAAATCCAGGGGTACGGGTGGTGCCCCACAACGAAGCAACCTGTGAAACCCCAGACATCCCCTGTTACAAAGAGGAAAAAGCAGGCTCTGCAAAAGAGTTACCAAGCCTGAGGAAAGGGGCCAAAAGTGAAGCAATGCCACAGCATAACTTTGGGATGGCAGGTGAGATTTCCATCCCTGTTCCTCAAAGGGAACAGCCTCGTTTTGTTTGAGGATGCGGTGTTGGAATCAAAGCGCAAGGCCAGTTTTCTTTACTACAGACTGCGCTGTAGTGCAACAAATACCTTTCGTGTCCCACATGGAGTTGCCAGGTGTGGTGGGTTGACCCTGGCTGGGGGCCAGGTGCCCCCCAGAGCCGCTCTGTCATGTCCCTTGTTCACCAGACAGGGGAGAGAGAAAAAGTATAGCAAAAAGCTTCTGGGTCGAGATAAGGACAGGGAGAGATCACTCACTAGTTATCGTCACGAGCAAAACAGACTGAACTTAGAGAGGAAATTCATCTCACTTATTACTAAGCGAAACAGAGGAGAGGAATGAGAAATAAAATCAAATCTGAAAACACCTGCCCCCACCCCTCCCATCTTCCCAGGCTCAACTTCACTCCCAGCTTCAACCTCCACCCCCGCTCAGCAGCACAGGGGGATGGGGAATGGGGGTTGTGGTCAGTTCATCACACGTTGTTTCTGCCGCTTCTTCCTCCTCAGGGGGAGGACTCCTCTCATCGTTCCCCTGCTCCAGCATGGAGGAGTCCCTCTCATGGGAGACAGTCCTTCACCAACTTCTCCAATGTGAGTCTCTCTCCTACGGGGTGCAGACCTTCAGGAGCAGACTGCTCCAGCGTGGGTCCCCCACGGGGTCACAAGTCCTGCCAGCAAACCTGCTCTGGCGTGGGCTCCTCTCTCCACGGGTCCACAGCTCCTGCCAGGAGCTTGCTCCAGCGTGGGCTTCCCATGGGGCCACAGCCTCCTTCAGGTGCCTCCACCTGCTCTGGTGTGGGGTCCTCCATGGGCTGCAGGTGGAATCTCTACACCCCCTCATCCTTCTCACAGAAGCCACCCCTGTAGCCCCCCACGCCCCCCAGGCTACCAAAACCTTGCCATGCAAACCCAACACAGGTTGCTAACCAATTTGTGGCTGCTAATTATGTCCATTGTATAGCCCCAACCTGAAGTGAACGATAGAATAAAGCTTGTAGTTGGCAGTGGGTGCAAGTAATATTTTATTTTCTGTCAAAATCATGTCCTTTGATTGAACTTTGTTCATTATAATCTAATTCTAATACCAAAACACACCTCCATTCTAAAAGCTACCCACCTTTGAGGTATGAGCACCCCTCACTGGTCATGCTCCTTGAATTTCTCTAAGCATATAGCTTTAAATCGAAGCGAGAAAACTTTCTACCCATCACAATAAGGTAACTATGTGATGCAAATGTAATTTTGTAATGGTTTTGTAACCTAAGTGTATAAATGTATAAGGGATTAAAGGCTAGGTGTGCATGTTAGGAGGAGAGATCCCCCATGCACCCAGCGCTGAATAAACCAATGTTGGCTTTCTAAACTGCATTTCTGTTTGGAAAGTTGTTATTGCCCTTTGAGCGGTAACAAGGGGGACCGGCGTGAGTGAGGTGAGAGGTTCTGGGAGTGGAGAAATAAGCAGGGCTCCTAAGCTTCCTTTCATGGTTCTTGACAGTTTGTCTCTCTTTTTTTTTTTCCCGTTTAGAGGGCAAACACTGAGAAAAGCAACAGTCTGTGGAAACACAGCATTTTGAAGAAAAGTATATGGTGGGAGTTAAAACTAAATCTTAACTAAAACATGCAGATACCTATTAACGGAAGAGATCCTCTTTCTGCAACTTGTGGAACTAGGTATAAAAGGAAACATTTGGGCTTTCTACTGCAGGCGGCAGTAAAGACCAGGACTGATGCTGCTGCTCAGCCTGCTCTGGGTGCTCCCTGTGCGAAGGACACCACAGGACTGGGATGGTGGTTCCAGCTTTATTCAGATGCAGCCATTTTCCCCAGGAGACCTTTTCCTCTCCCTGTCTCTGCAGAGCCCGCAGCTCCGTCTTCGTAGGGCGTAAAGGAGGGGGCTGTAACTGTGTCAAGGTGAAGAGGAAGCGCTGGGGAAGGAGCAGCAGAGCAATTGATAGATGAGAATCCCAGCAAGCCTAGGGTATGTTGCAGCTCCTTTTTGTTTTCTGGGCTTTCTCTCTGTTGTAAGGTGGCCAAGGTTTTGGGGGAATACACACGGCTCCTCCTTTCCACCAGCTGCCTAAGCACGTCACCTCAGCGGAGGGGAGTTGTACCTTTTCTGCCGGAACCTGAAGTTCTCAACTTTCCAGGTGAGTAATTCTTTTCCTTTTGGGTTTGTCCCACTGCAGTGGCATGGGACCCCCCACCGATATATCATCAATGTGTTGGTACGTTTTAACTCCTGAATCCAAAAAATTTCACTCAATAGCCAATGTGACTATTAAGCAGGTATCCTTTATTGCAGTGCTGGGAGTCGCACGGGGATATTTCCACGAGTGTGCGTCTCGACGAGGCACAAATTGTACGTGATTTATACTACAAGAGAGTTACATCTTCATCAGGTTTCCGATAAATGTAGTACATATTCATTATTATTCCGGGAACTCCTGAATATATGCTAATGTCCTGACACGCCTGCGCTGTTTCTTTCTCAGGTGGTCATCAGGGGTCGTCCTCCTCAAACCTTCCTCTTTCTCCTCTTCTTCAGCGTACACAGTTGGGTGACCTCTTCTTCATGGTCTCCGTTTTGCAAGCTCAGCAACCTCGTTATCCGTCCTGCCCAGATGGTCCCAGGCTTGTTGGCATATTGGGCCCCCTTTATCAGGTTGCCTCAAACTTTGTGTCTTTTTTCTAGTTCATACCTAAGGACTGTTCCCTAATTTATGGCTTCTCTTATCCTGTTTCTACATTCCAACTCTTTTACTAATTGTTTCCAGCCAGCTGAGACCTCTGGCCACCGGAGGCCTGGGGGAGGGAGGGAGGGAGGGAGGGAGGAGGGAGGGAGGGAGGGAGGGAGGGAGGGAGGGAGAAGTGAGTTTTCTTACCAGCTGGGGAAAAAAAAGGCAGTGAAGCCTATGGATGGAGACGGACTGCAGGGTCAGATGCCAAAGCAGCCTTCCTAGGGCTGCTGGTCAGACCCCTGACAAGCCCCGGTACCCTGGGAGGCAGCAGCCAGCCCTGCAGCCTGCTAGCGAAACACTTCAGCTCCAACACGGCTCCTCCTTCTGTGCTTTTCAACAGCCCTGCAGCCCCCCAGCCCCAGCCCACTGCGCTGGTGGGCCGGGGAGCTGGAGGCATTTTCCCAGCGCTCTGATCTAACAGCACCAGTGGGACTGTTTCCAGCACGCTGCCACTGGAGGGCTTATCGGCCTCCCTCCCTATCTCCCTCCCCCCGGCCTGATAAACGCGGGGCTGGTGGCAGCCGGGGGAAGCACCCAGAGCAGGGGATGGAGCTGGGGACTGGCCAAACACAAAGGTGGCAGGGCTGGGGTGCTTCTCCCGTGAGCCCCTCCCTGTCAATGAGGATGTTGCTACCTGTGACTATGGAAATCTTAAGATCAATTCAAGCAATTAGAGCCATTGCTCAATCGATGTAACCAAACAAAAGGGAAACCATTGTCACTTAGAACACAATTAGTTGTAAGGTAAGGAGCTCTGGAACAATCTCATTTTAAAGAGCTGGGCCTTGGAAGAACAGATGTGCAAAAAAAGATAAGAGAGTTACAAGGTGATCCCAAAACCGGCCTTGAGGGATAAGGTATATGTGATACCAGGAGTGAGTCTGAAGACCCCCCCCCCGAGGTGTCAACAAACATGGGGGAAAGACATTAGCATATGCTAAGGAGTTCCCAAGGAAGATCCCTGCCTGTGATAAGCACTACTGGGAAAGATACTGAATATGTCTATGAACATAGTAGAAGTACTTGCTAGTTTTGTCTTTTGGGTGTGCACCTTAGGTGGAGTTATCCCCCGTGCACCCAGCGCTGCAATAAAGAATGCCTGCTTTCTAAAACTTCCAAATAAGCCTTAGAGAGTGAACTATTTTGCCGCTTTCTGGTAACAGATTTTGGCACTGCAGATGGGACACTGCTCTGGAACATGGGCGGATCCGAGGGATCGCAGGACCTCCAGCCGGCACCGAGGGATTCTCGGGGAGAACCTGTGATCCCCGGACCAAAGAGTTCTGAGCAAGGACCATCAATAAGGCAAAGGCATTCTTTCAGTATTATTTTCTGTTGCCTGTCCGTGGGTCGTAGCGAAAGCTGCGCAGGGTTGGGCCGTATCCCTGGGGCAGAGGGAAAGTACCCTTTGATTGAAACTGAAGGGTGAGTCTCCTTCCCGAAAGGGAAGCTCAGAAGTTTGTCTGTTGAACGTTGAATATGGCCGTGATCGTAATGGTGTGGTTTTGTGTTTGTTGCTGTAGTGTTTGTAAGCGTGTAGTATTGCTGTAAAAAGCTGGGGTGAAATTGTTGTTAGTGCCCTGTTTTTAAAATGGGAACTGGAACTTCTAAAAGGGAATCGATCTGAAAGAGATCTCCTCTTGGGTGCATTTTATTAAATTGGAAGCAAATAGCAGGACCCCCAGGAGGAGTGGCAAAGAGAGAGGATCTAATCAACTATTGTAATCAGTGGTGGCCATTGTATGGACTGAATGAGGGAGAAAAGTGGCTGGTTAATGGGACTTTTAGGATACTCTGTTCCAGTTGTTGTTATTCTTAAGAGGGGAAGGAAAATGGGATGAAGTTCCCCATGTTGATTTATTCTCTGCTTTACGAGATCATCCTGAATGGAGCAGGGAATGTAAATGAATAGGGAGAGATCCTTTGGTTCTGACCTGGGCAAAAGATAATCAGAAACTCTGTAAGCGTTGTTGTTCGGCGTGTAGTATGAGTCCATTGTGCGTCCAATACGGAGGAGCGGACGAGGAGGCTGTTTCTGATGAAGGGGACTCTTTTGGTGGAAATGAGAAATTCAGTGCTATTGCAGGGAGAACGAGGGGAGGATGGGGAGGTCGAGTTGTGCAAGCTCTCAAGCCGTGCACCCAGCGCTGCAATAAAGAATGCCTGCTTTCCAAACCTTCAGAATAAGTCTTCGAGAGTAAATTCTCTTGCCGCTTTCTGGTAACAGGATGGTGACAATCAGTTGGGCTGTATTAGGCAGGGCCGCTGTCAGGGGACTAGTGCCTGCCTTGAAGCGCCACTAATGGATGGTTAGCCGCCACTTCCCGTTTGGTTTGCAAACTGGCCACACTGGGGAGTTATGAGGGGACTGAGTTTGAATACTTACCCCCTGTTCCTGCAGCTCTTTTATCACCGGAGCGATTCCCTCCCTCTCTCTCTCTCCCCGCGGTAAGGGACAGCCTTTCACACTCACGAGTTTAATCGGGGGAAGCGTAGGGGCAGTCTGTAAAAAGCCTTATCAGGGTTGACGGAACCCCAAACTTCCACTGCCTCCCTGCCGAGTCCGTCCAGGACTTCCCCTTCACTAAATCCGATCCCAGAGTATTGGTGGGGAGCACTGCCAACACCATAGTGGTCTCGGTGGGGGTGGTGTCTGCCAGCAACCAGCACTTTACTCGGGCTGTAGGTTGGGGTTTGCCACATCCAAATACATCGGTAACCCATATCTGTTATGAATCAGGGATGATCCCACTTCGGCCTGCAGTATCGGCATTTAAAGCAGAGATTTGGGCCCCTGTGCCTAGCAGAAAAGTGACCGGAGTCTTCAAAGAGCCAAGGAGAAAGGCACAGAGCGGTTCTGGAGAAACAGCTTGTAATTGACAAAACACAAGAGAAAAGGTCCCATCAAAGCTACTCTAACCCCCCTCCCTCCCTCCCTCCCCCCCCCCCCAAATACACCACCCCTCCTCCCCCATCCCCCACTCCCCCCACCTCCACCTCATCCCTGCTCGGGCTCTACTTCCCCCCCTGCCACCCGCGTGCTGCCTGCCAGAGCCCTGCGCTTGCTGTCTGGCTTTGGCAAGGCGCTCTGCCCCCGCTTCTTCCCCCGCTTCTCGCAGGCGGCAGCCTGGGACGGTGGCAGGGCCATCCCCGCAGCCCCCCACGGCTCCTGGGGCTCCATCCCCATGGTGCCGAGACCATCCTGGCTGACCCCCACCGTGTCCAGGGAGCAACCAAAGATCCTTAGGGCCTCTTCAAGAGGCACCTCCTCGGACACGGTGAGGTCGCCTGCCAGGTCCCCGAGGACTTGGTTATGGGAGGCAGCAGAAGGGCAGGAGGGGTCGTTGCTGCCCAGGGGGATGTTGCTGCCCAGCTGTGCCTCTGCAGAGGTGGCCGTGCCGTAGACAGTGAGCTGGGCAGGCTGCTCCTTGACGTGCTGGTAGCCAGGGATGGCCGTCAGCAATGCTGGGGGGGCTGGGGCCTCTGCTCTCCCCTGGTAGTTTTGGGGCGTGACGTGTGGTGGCGGTCCCTGCGGGGTCAGAGGGGCTGCCCGGGCCAGGAGGGTCCTGCAGCCCCTGGGGCCCCACAGGGCAGCAGCCGGCAGAGAAGCGGTGCCATGGCTGAGCGTGGAGCTGGCCGGGGGAGGCAGGTTGGTGACCGTCCACTCGATGTGGAAGACCCGGGGGTCGAAGAAGCAGCCGCATGGAGCCCTCTGCAGACCTGTGTGGGTGAGAGGGAGCTGTGCTGGGCCAGGGGGTTGGGGCCCTCCAAGGACAGCCACCGAGCCGGCCCCGATGGCCAACATCCCCCAGCTCTGTGCTGGGCACGTGGGGAGCTTGTGGCCAGGGTGCTCCGCGCAGGGTGAGCTGCTGTGCTGGTGGGACAGGCTTGCAAAGCAGGGAGGAGACTGGCTTCTAGGAGGTGAAGCGGGAGAGATGGCCCCAAGCATTGGGGAAATTCTCTGGGACTTGGATTTCCTGGGCACGCATCAGCCAGGCGAGAGCAGGGACGCTTGGCTGGGCTTGCTGAAGCCCTGTGCCAAAAGTGCCCTGGGGACAGGGCTGATGGGGATGCTGGGCGTGCGCGGGGGCCGGGGATGGCGAAGGCGCCGGGGTGGCAGAGCATCAGGGGTGCCGTACCTGGTGGTGGTAGTGCCTGGGGGCCCTGGGGTGCCACGTGCAGTGAGGGTGCCCAGGCTGCGGGGAAGGGCTGCTGCTGGCGGGGCAGTGGGCACAGGTTGGCTGAGCCTGGAAGAGAGACAGGAGCGATGGCCGGTGGTCACCTCCGCTCTTGCCCCCAAGAGCGTCCCCGGGCTGCAGGGGTCGGGGTGGGTGCCTACCTTGGGGGTAGAAGGTTTGGGGAAGGAGAAAAGTCTGTGGGAGCCGGGGTGCCGGGGGGTCCCGGGGGCTGCGCGGTGGGAGCTGCAGTGGTGGCGGCGCCGTGCTGCGTTCTGGCTGTTGGCTGCTAAGGACTCTCTGGCGTCTCCCAGGAAGGAATGTGGGGTCTCCGCGTGTTCCGCCCCGCCCCAACAGCGTACAGCCCAACAGCTACTCTGGACGAGCAGCCCTTGTCCTAATGGCAGATTTCGGCTTCCCAGACATCAGCTTGTTGTCCAAACAGCGGATTCGTTACGCGGTGTACAATAAGCCAATTCTGACACACATAGGAGACATATTGCTTTTTATTCAGGCCTGGGTGCTGGGTGGATTTCCACAAATCAAGCACACCTAATGCCCATTCCCTGTCATCTTTATACACAAACCTTCCAAATTAGGAGACTCCCAGTTACAACGATTGGTTCAGATTTCTTCTGCTAGGATGCAAACTAGAAGGCATGCTCGGTTCTTTGCTCGGCCTTTATCTTTGGGTAGGTGGTATAATTTGGGTAGGGGGCTCGTGGGTCGGTGGTTGCGGAGACCCTGGCCCAAATTACCTTCCCCCTAGTTTCTCAATACTTCTGGCACTCCCAAATGGTTCTTCAGGATCTGTTGATCAGACTAACGATGTATGGGTTATGCTTCTACCTCTTGACAAGCACGTCTTCATTGACACCTTGTCTGGGTAAATAGGAACTGACAGAATGGTAGCACTGGACAATGGCCATCCTCAGGAGTCCCTAGCCGCTATTTACAAAACTCTCTGTGACATCCTGAACTGTGAAAAACTATCTGGAACATTCTTAACCGTGGAACTATGAAAAACAATTTGAAACTTTTTAGCTGCAGATTCAGGATTAACTTTCAACCTCGATGAAGGATATCCTGGTCCGACTCAAAGCATGTGATGAAACTGTGAAAAAATCAAGGTGTGGAAGGATTATTTACTGTATTAAATTGTCTTACAAGCAGCGCGCTCTGTTGCCCTGTGGATAGTATCGTGTCATCACCGGCACGACTGGTAATTTTCCGTTTCTTTCCTAGTACAAGGATGCACTGATGAAGGCAAATCCAGGGGTGCAGGTGGTGCCCCACAACGAAGCAACCTGTGAAACCCCAGACATCCCCTGTTACAAAGAGGAAAAAGCAGGCTCTGCAAAAGAGTTACCAAGCCTGAGGAAAGGGGCCAAAAGTGAAGCAATGCCACAGCATACCTTTGGGATGGCAGGTGAGATTTCCATCCCTGTTCCTCAAAGGGAACAGCCTCGTTTTGTTTGAGGATGCGGTGTTGGAATCAAAGCGCAAGGCCAGTTTTCTTTACTGCAGACTGCGCTGTAGTGCAACAAATACCTTTTGTGTCCCACATGGAGTTGCAAGGTGTGGTGGGTTGACCCTGGCTGGGGGCCAGGTGCCCCCCAGAGCCGCTCTATCATGTCCCTTGTTCACCAGACAGGGGAGAGAGAAAAAGTATAGCAAAAAGCTTCTGGGTCGAGATAAGGACAGGGAGAGATCACTCACTAATTATCATCACGAGCAAAACAGACTGAACTTAGAGAGGAAATTCATCTCACTTATTACTAAGCGAAACAGAGGAGAGGAATGAGAAATAAAATCAAATCTGAAAACACCTGCCCCCACCCCTCCCATCTTCCCAGGCTCAACTTCACTCCCAGCTTCAACCTCCACCCCCCCTCAGCAGCACAGGGGGACGGGGAATGGGGGTTACGGTCAGGTAACAATAAGGTAACTATGTGATGGAAATGTAATTTTGTAATGGTTTTGTAACCTAAGTGTATAAATGTATAAGGGATTAAAGGCTAGGTGTGCATGTTAGGAGGAGAGATCCCCCATGCACCCAGCGCTGAATAAACCAATGTTGGCTTTCTAAACTGCATTGCTGTTTGGAAAGTTGTTATTGCCCTTTGAGCGGTAACAAGGGGGACCGGCGTGAGTGAGGTGAGAGGTTCTGGGAGTGGAGAAATAAGCAGGGCTCCTAAGCTTCCTTTCATGGTTCTTGACAGTTTGTCTCTCTTTTTTTTTTCCCCTTTTAGAGGGCAAACACTGAGAAAAGCAACAGTCTGTGGAAACACAGCATTTTGAAGAAAAGTATATGGTGGGAGTTAAAACTAAATCTTAACTAAAACATGCAGATACCTATTAACGGAAGAGATCCTCTTTCTGCAACTTGTGGAACTAGGTATAAAAGGAAACATTTGGGCTTTCTACTGCAGGCGGCAGTAAAGACCAGGACTGATGCTGCTGCTCAGCCTGCTCTGGGTGCTCCCTGTGCGAAGGACACCACAGGACTGGGATGGTGGTTCCAGCTTTATTCAGATGCAGCCATTTTCCCCAGGAGACCTTTTCCTCTCCCTGTCTCTGCAGAGCCCGCAGCTCCGTCTTCGTAGGGCGTAAAGGAGGGGGCTGTAACTGTGTCAAGGTGAGGAGGAAGCGCTGGGGAAGGAGCAGCAGAGCAATTGATAGATGAGAAAAGGCACAATAGTAACTTTCCAATCCGTCTTGACAGGTGAAGATTAAAGGGAAATTAAGTCCTAGTAATTAACCCCCAGGCCCCGCATGGTGTGGGCCACACCCAGACGAGCTGGACAGCGAGATCTGGACAGCCAAGAGAGCTGGACGGAGAAGAACCAAATTTACAATTTTAAAACAGAATATATAATTTGGCAACACTTGAGTCAGGCCCCACCAACTCAGGCTTCGCCTGTCTCGTGCTCCAGTAGGAAAGAAAACAATTAGTAAAAGAGTTGGAATGTAGAAACAGGATAAGAGAAGACATAAATTAGGGAATAGTCCTTGGGTAGGAACTAGAAAAAAGACACAAAGTTTGAGGCAACCTGATAAAGGGGGCCCAATATGCCAACAAGCCTGGGACCATCTGGGCAGCTCCATACAGCTGGAGCGTGGGGTCCCTCTCATGGGACACAGTCCTCCACCAACTTCTCCAACATGAGTCTTTCCCACGGGCTACAGTTCTTCACAAACTACTCCAGCGTGGGTCTCTTCCATGGGGTGCAGACCTTCAGGAACAGACTGCTCCAGCGTGGGTCCCCAACAGGGTCACAAGTCCTGCCAGCAAACATGCTCTGGCGTGGGCTCCTTTCTCCACGGATCCACAGGTCCTGCCAGGAGCTTGCTCCAGCACAGGCTTCCCACGGGGTCAAAGCCTCCTTCAGGTGTCTCCACCTGCTCCACTGTAGGATCCTCCACAGGCTGCAGGTGGAATCTCTACACCCCATCATCTTTCCTCCATGGGCTGTAGGCAGACAGCCTGCTTCACCATGGTCTTCAGCACGGGCTGCAGGGGAATCTCTGTGCCGGCACCTGGAGCACCTCCTCCCCCTCCTTCTGCACAATCCTTGGTGTCTGAAAAGTTTCTCACATCTTCTCCCTCCTCTCTCTGGCTGCAAAAGCTCCCTCTAACTTGTATTTTTCCTTCTTAACTCTCTTATCACAGAGGTGCTGATTGGCTCAGCCTTGGCCAGTTGTGGTTCTGTCTTGGAGCCGGCTGGCGTTGGCTCTGGCAGACACAGGGGAAGCTTCTAGCAGCTTCTCGCAGAAGCCACCCCTGTGGCCCCCCCTGCTCCCAAACCCTTGCCATGCAAACCCAAGACAAACTGATCCATCACCATCTAATGCTTTTCTCCTGGTGAGCAGAGCCCACCCTAACTTCCCTGCCAACTTCCGGCATGCCCCTGAGGCATCGCAGAAAGGCAGGCTTCTTAAAGCCAATTCAGTGACCCTCAGGGTTACTTCTTAACCCCTTGACAGCTATGGCCAATCTTCCAGGCTGGCTAGCTTGGCAAGCAACGCAGCTACCGACCCCCACTGCTCCATCTGGGGCCACCCTGGCACACCATATGCACGAGCAGCTCCATCTCAGCTCTCACCTTCCCCTTTCGCCTTTCTCAACCACGGCAGGGCTGCTTGTGTATCCTGCCGACTACGCCACTTGTCAGATCCAGGCGGCGACACCGCACTGGCCTCCGCCAGTGGTGACACCGAGCCAGACCCAAGCAGGATCGGATACACAAACACAATGCACGCACAGATGATCAAAAGGCCTTTATTACATCCACGTCCCAGCGGGGGTTCCCCAGTAGTCCCCATGCGAGGCAAGCAGCAAGCGGGCAGATCCCTGGCACCTGATGTGATGGCTAATGGACAGCCTGGCAAGTGGACACGCGAATAGTGCATGGTCAGCTACAGAGAAGGCGTGTGACAGAGGAACCTAGCCAGAAACCACATAAGTAACAACCTACTATCATGTGGAACAGAAATCTCTGCTGCCTGAACAAAGCATAAAGGGATTTAGTATAAGGAATCTGGGAAATTGCTGTACGGAGTCTGGGAAATAGCTGTACTGACCTCCATCGCCTATCTCCTCGCCACTCTTCTGCACATAACCGTACAGACGCCAGCCCCTGAGTCCTTCAGTTTCAAGCCCGCTTCACCAAGTTGGCCAGCCTGCTGCCAAAGATTCCCTCGCCTCTTCTAGACAGGTGGATCCCATCCCTCTCTAACAGGTTATCGTCATCCCAGTACGTCCCGTTGTCATTTCACTGAGATGAGGCATGTGTTTGCGGTTCAGCAAGACGCCTTGGAATGGACCACCAAAACTCCGCACACAGGTGTCAATAGGTCAATGAGAACTTGCCAAACCAAGTCAATGAGAACTTGCCAAACCAAGTTGTAATAGTGCAAAACAAGATTTATTCGCCGAAAGAGTTCCCAAGGTGCCTAGGACATGGCTAGTAGACAAGCCACTGAGCCAGTCCTCTTTCCACCAGAGCTCTGTTCACTGACACCGCCTAAAGGGAGGGGGGAAAAAAAAAAAGGAGAAAGGTGAACAAGCCACTAGAAAGAACTATCAGCGAGTTCCTGATCACAAGTCTGCATAATCAGAAACTCTCACAGCGTTGAAGAAATAGGTATGTCAACATACGCACCTCGTCTCCCACCAAGTTCCACAGCTGGATCAGCGGCAGACCTGTTGCGTTGTCATAATTTGTGACCTGGAAAGACAGAAAAACATTAGTTTGCAGGCATCAGCCTGCATCAATTAATTCAGGTCATGAGTGTGAGCAATTCTCAGCAATTCTCGGGTCCGAGCCATGGAGGATGCAAGGCTAGCATCAGTGACTGCATCTCAGGTCCTCAAAACACCAACTTGGGTGGAGGCTGGAGGAAAGGTAGCTACTGCTACCAGGCAGCTGGGACAGCCTGCTGGCAAGTTGTCTCGAGTCACTCAAATCCGTGCTCTTGCTAGAACTAGTGACGCCTTTGAGCACGGCATTAAAGCAAAGGAAGCTCTGAGACTGAGCATCACAAATGCCATCAGCTTCCCACTCGGCCGCATCAGCAACAAGAGGGAATACTCAACCCTTCCCAGCCACAGCGTCCGGAGCGGTGCCGATGCTACACAAGGAAGTTCTCAGCACCCAGATGGCTCCACAAGAACCCTTACAGCAGCCGGCCTTACAAGCTCGGCCTTTGTTTTGGATTTGAACACACACACACACACACACACACACACACACACACACGGTGGGCTAGGGGGCACAGAGGATAACAGCAGCCGTCAAATCAGCAACAAGGCTTTTCCAGACAGCTCTCAGGTACCTGCGCCACTAGGACTGCGCCTTCGGTCATCTCAACAACAGCGGTGTCAGCCTCGGAGGAAAAGTGATCCTGGCCTGTGGAAAGAAGAGAGCAGGAGAAAACAACTGAGAGAGAGAGTCACGGGCTTTAAAGGCCAGAAGGGACTATTCAGCTCATCTTGTCGCACCTCCTACATCAGTTAGGCCAGAGAATCCTCACCTGCCCTTGCTGTGGGCACTTGCTGGACCCCGTCTATTAAGCTGGAGGTCACACAAGTAGTATGCCTGCTGTGTTGCCAAAGGGAAAGGGCAAAAAAAAAAAAGCCACCAGCTAAGTGAACGTGAACATCAGTGGCTGATGAATTAGCAGGCTTGCAAGACAGAGAAGTATACTTCTGCGGTACCTTTGAGCTGCCAGGAGTACTTTGATCCTGAATAAACTCAGCTCAGGGGCTTCAGGACTTTACGGACCCTGCACAGAGCGCAGGACTGTCACGGGGAGCTCAAAAGCATTTGTACCGCAGGCTGGCTGGCACCTGAACAGTGCCAAATGCCCTCTTTGCAAGCACCGGCAGCTCCAGTCTCTCAGCCCGCACAGCTTAGGTGGGTACTGTTGCTAACTCCACATCTGTAAATGCAGCAGGGAACCCTTCTGTCCCGGGCAATACAGTTACAATCGACTGGGCAGAAGTGTGTTCATTCTGGAGGACAGTTGCTTATTTCCTACCAAACTGCTGCAAAATACAGCTTCTCCCTCGTGCTCCCCACCCCGAGACCATCTCCAGCAGCAAGTGAACGACTCCTGACAAGCCCACAAATCCTGAAGGAGGTCGATCTCCTCGGGGAACACGCAAAACACTGACTTCTGCTAGAAGCAGCTTAAACCCTGCCATCCCTCTAGTCTTGGCAGGGCCTGTACCTCCTGCAGTGCTGCCAGCCACAAACCCAGGGCTGAAACCTGGCCTGACCCTGAGCCCCTACAGCCACCCCTCCCGCACCCAGAAGGGCAGCTTTTGAGACACCATCACAGCCTGCATCTCTAACATCACCAGAAAGAATGGGGGGGGAGTGGGGGCAGGGGGAATGAAAAAAGCAAACCAGAAAGCATCTCTAGGCAGTGACTGACTGACATTCTTCCAGGGCTTGGAGGCTGGTCTTTTGAACACAGAACTAGACACCTCCGTCATTTTCATAGGGAAATGCCAGATATTTGTCTAGCAGATCAAAACCTAAGTTGGCATGTACAGCTACTCTGTGACAGAAGGTGGCAGCGTAGGTACAGCTACTTCACCTCTACCCTGCCAGTCCTGCCAACTTGCTGCTTAGGAGAGTCATTCCTTCTCTCCTCCATGCACAAAAAAGCCTGGCCATTTCTCCATTTCCCCTGGCGTCGGACGGGTTATGCCATGCTAGCACATTTACAAGAAGAAAATACAATTTTTCCAGTCCTCGCTCTAGTCCCATCAGAGGCTGAGCTTGCAAGAGGGGAGGGAGAAGGTTGAGACAGAGTCATTGCTTGTACACAGCTGGCATCCATGGAAACCTGCAGGAGCACCACCAACGGTACGTCACGAGAGTCTCATTACCTGGAAGCGGTACCACGTTGTCCAGTAAAACTTCCGCTCCTTGGAAAGGCAGTGATAAGAAATCAGACCTTAAAGAAAAGAGAATCGATCACATCGTAAGAACATGCCTTTAAGTTACTCCTGTATTCTTGAAGGTGACACTGATTAATTAATTGCTCTAACAGATATTCAGTTGAAAATTAATGACAGTCAAAAAAAACCCCCCAAAAACGAGACTACTCTCCCAGCAATCTAAGCAGCAGCAGCAGCAGCAGCAGCAGCAACAGCAATAAATTGTCTGATTAGCATGCCAAGTTGGACTGGGCTCCAAGCAAAAACCACCTCCCTCATGGAGGCTGTACTGCTTTTCTCCCACCTCTGGGGCACAATCAAGTATTTCCTGGGCTTGTGTAAGAAAACCCTCATCCAGTATGGCTCTCCCAGCCCATGGGGCTGGGGCATAGAGAATCTGCATCTTATTCCTACCTCATCAATTAACTACACTCTGGGGCCTCCTGAAGGCCTCCTTTTGCTCAGCTTCCATGCTGAGGTGGGAGAATTTGCAATTGCCTCTCCCTCCCCTTCAAAAAAGCCTTGCAAGAGCTTGCTGTGCTCCCAAGGGCTCCACACCCGCTGCTGAGACAAACCTTTCTACCATTTCCCACTTCAGCTCTGGAAAATCCTATAAGCAATTCAAATGATACGGATGCCTCTGATGAAGATTCAAGCCAGATAAGAGCAGTTCGAGACCTGATTTGTCTGAGCGTGTCGACCTTCACTTTGTCGTATCCTCCGTAGTCCACGTATCTGAGCTCCACTTCACCGGTCTCTTCGAAGTAGCTGATGACTTGAGCCCGTAACCATGCCCCACCCAGGCCTGGAGCCGCGCAGATAATACCAACTGCAGAACAGAAGAGCTCCCTTGAAGTGGCTTCCCAGAAATCAGCGCTTCAGGCTGATTCCTAGTGCTGCACAGTTCTCTACTGAGAAGCAACAGCATTTCTTCTCATGCTGCTGCCATCTTCCTTCCACATCCCCCCAGCCCTCCATCAGACAAGCCTGCCGCTGGCACACCGGAGAGCTGGCTTGTACTCTCAAGTCTCTGTCTGCCACTACCATGCTCTTCTAGCCAGGTATCCAGTTCCCTTCCAGCCTTTGGCCACTAACAGTGAGCTCTGTCTCCAAGAAGGAAAGGAAGCACTAAGAACCCCTCCCCCTTCCTTGTGATGCACCCTCCACTTGACACCATGTGCAGACAGTGACACGATGGACACTTGGGAGGAGTCCCACGCTTTGTCAGCAAAAATCCTCCAGGGGCCAAGTTGGTTGGAAATGCCCTGAGGCGGACTTGATCTCATTCTGAAGCTCAACATGCAGCTAAGTGGCTGGGGAGGGGGGCACTGCAGGCACGAGGGGGATAAGGAAGAGCAGAGCAACATCTCTACTCCGGCAGCAGCTAGGCAAGCAACTCTCTGAACTGGCACATTCTCATCCACTGGGAAACTTCCCAAGCCAAACTCGGGGGCATCAGGCTTTCGCATGACCCTAGAAGTTTCTCAAGTGAACCATTTGTGAGCAACCAAGTTACTTGCCTTCTACTGGAGTTGGCAGGGTTGGAATTGCAGGTTGAGAGTAGCAGGCGGACATCTGCTGGTCAAGGCTACGCAGGGCGTGGAAAGTGGGGTGTGTATACTGCTGTAGAAACATGTGTCCAGCATCGACTTGGTTTGCCACGACCACTTCTACAGGAACTCCATCTGGGAGGAAGAGCTGCCATGTGGAGGAAAGAAAGTCTCATTAGTGTTCATTGCAACACAAGCTTCCTTCACAGCAACTCCATGTTCCGCCAGCAACTCCTGAGGCTTACAGCCATGGGTGGAAAGGCCCTTGCACTCTGGTATTTCACTTGCAAAGGCTGCTTGGGATCAGGAGCAGAAAGCTATTCCCTGACACTCCATGCTGTTCTCAAGGAAATCAGACCAGGGACGGGGCCCATCTTGTACAGGAAGAGACTCTCGGCCGGGTCCTGCACTTGGCTCACAACAACCCCAGGCAACGCTAGAGGCTTGAGAAAGAAGAGCGGCTGGAAAGCTGCCTGGCGGAAAAGGACCTGGGGCTGTTGGTCGAGCGCCGGCTGAGCGTGAGCCAGCAGTGTGCCCAGGTGGCCAACAGCACCCTGGCTTGTATCAGAAATAGTGTGGCCAGCAGGACTAGGGCAGTGATCGTCCCCCTGTACTCAGCACTGGTGAGGCTGCACCTCGAGAACTGTGTTCAGATTTGGGCCCCTTGCTACAAGAACGACATGGAGGTGCTGGAGCGTGTCCAGAGCAGGGCAATGAAGCCGGCGAAGGGTCTAGAGAACAAGTCTGAGGAGGAGCGGCTGAGGGAACTGGGGTTGTTTAGCCTGGAGAAAAGGAGGCTGAGGGGAGACCTTATCACTCTCTCCCAGGACCTGAAAGAAGGTTGTAGTGAGGTGGGGGTTTCTCTCTTCTGCCAAACAACAAGCGATAGGACAAGAGGAAATGGCCTCCAGTTGCACCAGGGGAGGTTTAAATTGAATATTAGGAAAAATGTCTTCCCCAAAAGGGTTGTCAGGTACTGGAACAGGCTGCCAAGGGAAGTGATGGAATCACCGTCCCTGCAGGTATTTTAAAGGCTGTGTGTAAATGTGGCACGCGGGGCCATGGTTTAGTTGTGCACTTGGCAGTCTTAGGTTGACAGTTGGATTCAATGATCTGAAAGGTCTTTTCCAACCTACATGATTCTATAAGTCTACATTTCTCAGCTCAGGCAGAATGGAAGCAGGAGTGGAAGACCAGGGAGATCAATCTGATCCGTAACAGTTACGCAAGCTGGAGAACGGAGAGCCACACAAAACCAAGCTGGTTTACAGGGCATCTCTGAACCAGCCACATGGATCTAGCCCGCTCCGCGAGCAGTGACCAACACCAACAGCCTTCCACCTGGACATCAGCGTAGCCAGCGAGCTTGGACTTACCCAGGCAGTCATAAGGAGCGAATGAAGTGTCAACGGTGTTGGTGGAGGTAGAGCGTAGATGTTGGTGAGACACAGCTTTGTGAACTTCTGGCCAATCAGGCTCAGTACTTTTTCTACTTGTTGTGCAGAGCCTGGAAGACAAAAAGCCCAAAGTCAGTCTCTAGCACAGATATGCTGAGGACACTCCCACCACTGATCTAATCTAACATCCTTCACAGGCAAGACTGCTGTATTGGCTGATGCATGCCCTAGCTCCTTCTTCAAGCCCGAAGTGATCCTGCAAAAGGCATTGGTTAAACTACAGCAGCCGAAGATGTTAAAAAGCATTCTCACCTCGAGAATAGAGGGTTCACGTGCCAAGGCACAGGAGACTTGGCAGATACCTCTGCTGTAACAGCACTGAGCAGAAGAGTTTTCTAAAGCACTAGACTCAGAAATCCACAACATCTGTTTCATTTCCTTGCCCATCGATGCCCCCAAGCTACATAGTAGAGCACAAATCGAGAGGCATTCCACTTACCTTCGATGTGACAGACTTGGGAGTCACGGAAATAAGGGAGTGTTGTGACGTAAACTTTGGCACCAGACGCTTCCTTCAGGTAGTTCATAAATCTTCCTTTTCTGCCGATCAAGCGGCCAACTAAAGCCTTTGTGAAAGAGTCGAGAAACCAACAGTTAGGAAGAGGAACAGAGATCAAACAACACTCTTCTCTGTGCCTTATTTCAGCCACATTCCCAGTTCCTGGAGTGTCGGGCCAGGCGGGATAATAAAGGCAATGCTGGACCAGGGCAGAGTTCAGCTGGTCTGGGATAAGGTCAGGTAGATAGAGATCCGTAAGCACAGCTCATTTTCATAGATTCATCTTCACATCTTGGGAGCTAAACGCTTAAATCCTCTCCGTTTAGTGGTTGTTGATCTCCCTGGGATGGCACGGAGCCGGTACCAGACTGGAAGAACCAGAAGATGGCTCTGTAGGGCAGGGCAGGAGGTGTGAGCAGGCCAGCGGTGGTTACCTTTGGGACCTCTATTTCCCAGATAGTGAAGTCGGACTTGCAGGAGCCTCCTTCTGGATGAGCGTGCTGGTGTGTCACTGCCTTCCTCGTGGCACAGTCATTGTCCACAAAAGCCATGCCTTTGACAGCCAAACCTACAGGACATGCACACGTGTTAGCATTCAGACAGCCCACACAGTCCAGCTACCAGACACAAGGCCAGGAAAGTGCAGCATTTCCTAGAGAGCTTACAGTGAGCTCTTCCTATGCATTCCATTGGGATGTTCCTGTATCAGGTTCTCCACTGTTTCAGAAGGGGTCAAGTAGACCAAAAGTAGGTCTAGGAACGCAACAGAGGCCTGAGTTCAGCAGGAGTCCTTCAAAATAGCAACACCTTACACAGCAGCAGAGACAGGACACTAAGTCAAAGTTACCAGCTGAAGGAGAGCTATGCTGACATCAGCCCTGCGCTCCTGCTGCTGCTGCTGCTGCTGCTGCTGCAGCAAGGTATTTTGCATTTTCCCCATGGCTTCAGGAGGGCTTTTCACAGGGAGTTCAGCATGCGGGGAGGGGGGCCCGGGACATGCAAGCTCTTCCTCTGCTCTTTGTACTGACATTACATTCCTGCCCCAAGAGGGGTTGCCCAGTGACCTGAATGCCAGCTGTGCACACTACTAGCTGGGGTAGGGGCTTGCCTCTTGCCCAAATTTCTCCGATGCTTGAAGAAAGAAGGTGCCAGAGCTGAGCCGTGTTTTGTTTCCAAACCATCAGCTGATACCAGGAATCCTCCCACTTGGCAAGGGGGCAAACTCAAACACCTTCCTCCTGGTCAGAGCCCAGATACAGTGCAGTCAGTGTAACACAAGGCTGATCCTTCCTCCCTCCAGATGAACCAGCAGAAGCAGGAAGAGCCTCACTTGCTTGCAAGTACTCAGACCATCCAGTGCAAGACCAAAGAGAAAAAGAAACCCAACAGCCGCTTCCCATTTGCCACATCTTCCCTAGGTACACAGCACAGAGGCCTAGAAAGGCAAAGGCAAAGAGGGCAGCTGTTTGCCATAGGCTTCCCGGACAAGGATGAGGATTGAAGTCTCACAGCCTGGGGGCGAAGGTCAGCTCTAGGACCTCTTATCCAGCATGGCCCCATGATCAGCTTGACCCGCTGTAGCCCCTCTCCCTACCCTTCAGCTGAGTGCAGAGCTCTCAGCCCTTCCCATCCCCAGGCTCCACAACACACGCTCGTACCTTCCTGGCACGCCAGCATTCACAACAAGGCAAAACCCTCTTCTTCCTAGGGTTGCTCTCACAAGTGAAAATGCTCGCTGGGTTTCATCCTTCATTGTTGGCAGACTCAATCCCCATGTCTTGCAGCAAGCAGCTTGGTTCCAACTGCTTGTAGCAACTACCAAAGACATCCCCTCATTAGGGGCTCTTGGCACCACAGGCTCTTCTAAAGGATTTTCACATCCATCTCCAAGGTCAGACGGGTTAACTAACAGTTGCTCAGGCAGCGTTGTATTCTGCCAGGCGCACACCATCCAGGATGTAGAAGGCAAAAGCAACACAGAGACAGATGGAGGAACTCCTCGGACGTTGCTCCCTCTAGGGACTTCTTGGCGTGCACCTACCCTTCCAAACCACAAGGCTTCAGGGGAAGTGGTCTGCAACCAATTCATTTGATCACAGTTCCTCAGAGCACTTCCCTGCTTCATCCAGCAGCCCCTCAGAAACCTGCTGCCTTCCAGCTTCCATTCGGCAGCAGCCCGTAAGCACAGAGAGGAACCCAGTGCTTCCTAGAGGCTGCCTGAACTGAAGCAGAAACCATTTGTATGAGCACGTCTCAAACCAGCAAGGTCTTCAACAGCCTGGCCTACATCCAGACACGGCCCACTGCACTGGGCTACTCAAGCACACGCTTAGCTTTAGACAAGAATTAACTTTGTGCCGAAAGGGGACCAGCCTGTTCGCCCCTTGGCAACAGACCCTGAAGATCACCCAGCTAACACGGGATCCTACAGAGATGGGAATTCTGAGAGCAAATGCATACCCACCTGCTGCACACTGATCTGGGTTGGCACCAGAGCTTGAATCCTCTACCAGGCTCACCGCAGCACTGCCCTGACACTCCGAGGTCAGGGGGAGAGAAACACAAGCAGGGCCACTGCTTTCATCCGGAGGTCCTGTTGCTTCCGGCTTTGCAGTGTCCTCTGCAACGGTGCTGGGCTGCAGTGTGGTCACGGACAGGTCTGGATGGTCCTCTGAGAGATCTGGCCTCTCATGAGTTTGACAGGGAAGAGAGGGTGTCGTCGACTCTGCTGATGGCAGGGAGGTCGAGGTTTCATTCTCGGGGTGTTCCTCTTCCTCAAAGACTGCCTCTCTCATGGGAACGCCCGCTTCTTCCTTTGGTGGTGAATCCTCCTCTGGCGCTTCTTGCTGCTGCTCTTCTTCAGCAGCTACGCTTTCTTGTTTGTCAGAAGAGCTTGCCTGCTTTTTTCTGTGGGAATAGATCCACCAGCAGCCAAGAAGTGCCAGCGCGCCGGGTATGGCGTATGGGATGATTTTGCGGAAGTATGAAGGCATTTTCCAGAGCCTCAGCAATTCTCTCTAGAAGGAGCAGCAGAAAGCATGTGAAGAGAGTGACAGGCAAGGTAAGAGGAAGGCTGAAGTTTCATCAAGGTCTTGAGGTATTTCCATTAGCACGAACAGGCTTCTCTTCCAGCCGCTCTTTACATTCACATCTCTGTTCTACCAGCAGAGCACAGAACAAGATCCTTACCTAAGACTAGGGATATCTGGACATTTGTCACCGTTAGACTCATCGATTTCACATGAGCTCACCTTTACACTTCCAGCCATTTCACCACCTTTCTCCTGCCTCACCCTTGCAGGTCAGGACTACACACAGGACAGCAGCCAGCACTGTGAGTTTCTCCAGCGCCAGGCTGGGTTCACAACACAGCTGGACCACAAGCCTTCCAGGACACAGACTTGAGACACTGCAGGTCTCCCCAGTTCTCTGCTTGAAAGGCAGCATCACTTTCCTGAGACTTTCATAGGGTGACAACACACGCTTCCAGCTCTAAAACAGAACTCACGGAAGGTGAAGTGCTTTGCAAACGTTCTCATCCACAGCATGGCAAGACACCGGTGCGCGGGCACACGACAGAAGGCTGGAGTTGAGCAGGAGCTAAACAGCAACACGCAGCTACTGCCTTGACTTTGACCCACACAGTGCAGGAATTCCAAAACAAAGAGCACCTACAGCCTGATGAAGCAAGTGTCTCCCAAGAGCCACGAGTCCCTCAGAAAGATGTTGCCGTCCTGAAGATGGGAAATATGCTCTAACACCCTTAGAGGAGTGGTATTTGTCCAGCTTTGAAAGCAGCCTGGGTAGAGACACCACTACTTCGGAACCCAGCTCCAAAGTTTGTTCTACATCTCAACTGACTACGTTAACCGCTGCTACTCCTCCGACTTCTAGAGCTGAAAGCTGCCTCTTACTCTAGAGAGAAAGAGTGTGAACCCTTCCCTGCCTGGACACTGCTGAGACTCGTGTCCTGCTCATGCTCCTCCATTTACAAGCTTCACCTGGGTTACAGGAGGCAGGGCTGACATGCCTTTCCTTTTCCTTAAGGAAAGCCTACAGCTGGAACACAAAGCTCCACAGTTACCCACACCCCCAAAACAGCCTTGCTACAGAGCGCTTACAGTTTTCACGGAGCAGAAATTAAAGGAAAACGCCTCGTGTCTGACGATGCTTACACACGACAGACTTTTTTTAACCTGCTACACCACATGGTTGGAAGATGCAGCACATCCTTCTCTCTCATTTCCTCCATGGGATTGCTCCTAAAGCCCACGTTCGTTTTCCAACACGTTTAAGCGCCACAAAACCCTCTCTCCATTGCCAATTTGACAGCCAGTTCAGGACTGCAGGGGCAATGGGATCATTTCAGTACATGGCGGGAAGTAAGCCTGGGATTTTCCTGGCAGCAACAGAACAGAAAAAAGCAACATGTCAAATCCCATGGCCTTAAACACTGCCAAACTGGAGGGAGCCTGGCACGACAGTCCTTTCCCAACAGGCAGGGCTCTGCGCAGTCCCGCACCAAAAATCGAGCTGAGCCTGTGCGGAGCTCACACACTGTATGCGCCCCCCCCCGCCCCCCCCCCCCCCCCCCCCCCCCCCGCCCCACCAGTCACTTCCACTTCCTTCTGGCATGTCAGGAATCTGGTCTAAATGTCACACCTTCTACCAAGGCACTGCCCTAGAGCTGCAGCTAGGACAAGAGACTTTTCCAACTTGCTAGATATTCTCCACGGTAGGTCCGGATGGGATTAAGACACCAAGGGGAGAGTAGGGGACAGTCAGCTCTCCAAATCTGCATCCTGACTTCATTTATGGAAAACTCCTGATAAAGATCAGGGAGACGAGGACAAGAATCAAGAACGCGCACACTCACCTACCTACCTTAAGGAAAAAAAAAGCAAAAAAAAAAAAAAAAAAGCCAAGGACAGTCAACTGATTCTACTTGTTCGCTTTAGGGTCCCAGAGCAGTTTTAAATCACCTTGTTTCTCTAGGCAGGACAAACAACCCTTCAGTATTCACAGAGTGGTAAGGTCAGAAATGTTGGCAGCATGAGGTTCACAGAGAAGCCCGAGAATTGATTCTCAAGGTGCGAGAGGGGAGCTGAGCAAGCACTCGCTCCAGATTTTCAGGGCTTTCAGGAAGGTGTGTTCTGGGGGCAAGCTGCTTTGAGTCTCTACAGGAAGAGAGACAAGGACCTGCTGCTGACCTGTGGCTACCGTCAGCAGCAGAGCCCTCTGCCTCTCCAGCCCACACTTTCCCGCCTTGTACGCAGGAGTTACCTATCGGCTTTCGGCCGCTACTTGAACGGCTGCCTGTGCCCTGCTCCTTCTCTGTCTCCCTTCCTACCCCATCAGGCAGGCTGAGCTTCCTGTCATTCTAGGCTGAGCCCAACGCCTCGGGCTACACTGTCACCCCCCCTACTCACCTATCCTAGGATATGGTCACTAAGAAGAATTAGCAGCTAGGAACTCTACCCATAGCCCTGGCCAGCCTCTAAAGGAGTAAGAGCTCAGCCTAGAGCTCTGAAGGTCTAGGCCAGCCTATCCTTTGATCCCGTATCTACCTACTGCGTGATCTGTCCGGAAAGTCAAATCATAGTTACCTTTGAAAGAAGATGGAAGTTGAGGAGAAGTGGGCAGTAAAGGAGAAATGGTTGGAAAACAGTATAGGCGTGCACGTAGCGAGGGAAGGAGCCGAGTTATCCCAAAGGACAGCTCAGCCCAACTGGCTTTTGCTGGCCCGCTTTTCAGCTTATAAAGCCCCGGTCCCGTGAGGTCACAATCGCCGGGCGGGTGCCGCATCACTGCCCCTTTGTGACACGGGGCCGCACGGGGACGTGTCCTCTCAAGGCCACACAGCTGCCAGGGCCCTGGCACCTCCCCCAGCCATCAGCTGCTGGACTTCCCCACTGCTGCTGGCCAAGGGCTCTTTGTCCGCCGGCAGAGCTCCCACCTCTTCCCCGAGCCGCACCAGCTGGCTCAATAAAAACCTGCCCAGGGCTGCAAGCGTGCCTGTTCACTGCTTTGGCTGGAACGCTCCGTATGCTGAGGGTTCTGTGCCACTCTTCCCAGGTACAGGACCCTGTCCGTGAGACTCGTGGAGCAAAGCACCTGGTCGCTTAGAGGTTCATTTCCAATGAATTTGACCTGCCCCCCGAGATACAGCCCTATGCGGACTCTGAACTAGCATTGCCAAAGAAACACCTTCAGCAACGGTGCTGGGTTGACCTTGTCTGGCTGCCATGTCCCCACCCAGCTGCTCTCTCACCTTGGGGCTCCAAAACCATTTGTGGGTGGCTTTTACGCATCTTCACATTTTCTGCTCCCTCCAGGGTCTCTTAGCTTTCTATTTGCCACAGCTTTACCAGATTCCCCCTCGGGGTGGCCGGACTGGCAGTTTTGCTCCTGCCCCACTTGGCTGCCCCAGGGTTGGGCTGGTTGTTATTGCTGCCCCACGTCAGCTGGTCGGTTTGGCCCCTGCCCCGCTCAGGGATCCAGAACTGGGACAGGGCAGGTCTCTGCTGGGAGGGGTTAAAGGGGTCTAGTTTGTAACGGGACAGTGGCAAATCTGTGCTGGGGGAGTTAAGGGGATCCACTTTGTCCTGGAAGGGTATGTAGTATGAGGGGGTTCATGTAGTTGGAGGGGTTCAGAGAATCAGAGAATCAGAGAATGGTTTGGCTTGGAAGGGACCTCAAAGATCATCTAGTTCCATCTGCACGGGGAGCGATGAAAGCCACAAGGCCCCCCCCACTGCCCAAGGGACAGCACGGGGTCAGCGGGACGGCAGGCAGCCATGGCAGTATGTCAGCTCTGCGGCTTCTTCCCAGTCCTGGGGCCTCCTGGGGGCTGCCCCGGGGTGCTGCAGCAGCGTGCGGCCTGGTGCTGCCGGGAGCTGGTGGGCCCTGCTGGGCCTTGACAGCGGCGGTCAACGAAGGACCTTTTCCCCCTGGCATCCCCCAGGCTCTAGGTCACTCGGTGGGCATCCAGTTGGAAGTCCTCCGCTTGCTGCTGCCCGCTTGCTGCCTGCTGCGGCCTGCCTTGGCCAATCTGGGCAGCACCCGGCAGGAGACAAGGCCCGGCGGCAGCGGCAAGTGGGTCAGAACGACCCGGGGTTGCCTCCGCAGAGCCTCCTGCACCAGTGGGGCCATGCAGGGTTGAATAAGGGAAACTAATTAGCGTAGAACAATTTTAAAACAGAATATATAACTTGGCAACACTTGAGTCAGGCCCTGTAAATTCAGGCTTCGCCTGTCTCATGCTCCAATACAAAAGAAAACAATTAGTAAAATAGTTGGAATGTAGAAACAGGATAAGAGAAGACATAAATTAGGGAATAGTCCTTGGGTAGGAACTAGAAAAAAGACACAAAGTTTGAGGCAACCTGATAAAGGGGGCCCAATATGCCAACAAGCCTGGGACCATCTGGGCAGGACGGATAACGAGGTTGCTGAGCTTGCAAAACAGAGATCATGAAGAAGAGGTCACCCAACTGTGTACGCTGAAGAAGCAGAGAAAGAGGAAGATTTGAGGAGGACGACCCCTGACGACCACCTGAGAAAGAAACTGCGCAGGCGTATCAGGACATTAGCATATATTCACGAGTTCCCAGAATAATAATGAATATGTAAATTTTTTTGTAATATAAATCACGAACAATTTGTTTCTCGTTGAGATGCACGTTCGTGGAAATATCCCGGTGCAATGAAGGATACCTGCTTAATAGTCACATTGGCTATCGAGTGAATTTTTTTTTGGCTTCAGATTGGTGACCCAGATGGGACCCTCTCTGCCCGGCTGCAGGACCCATTGAGATGGGGACTCTCTTGGGTACCCCCGGGGGTTTCTCCGGAGAGACTCCTCTACTCGGTCGGATCACTGCAGGGACAGACAAGGACCATCTATTGAAAGGTATTCTTTAAAACATTTTGCTTTTATTTTTTTATTTTCTTTAAGTAACTGTTTGGAGGTACTGGTTGTTTAGGAGTTTAACAGTTACTACTCTGTTTCTGGAACCGGTTCGTCTGTTGGCTCCCCGTAGGTCGTTACGTTATAACGCAGGGTGAGCGTATGCGGGACTGCTAGCGTCTTATTCGCATACATTGGAACAGTAACTGTCTGGAGGTACTGCTTGTCTAGGAGCTTAACAGTTACTGTTTCAAGAAGTTGGGGTTTTTTTTCCTCAAATATAACTTGATGTGTTTGAATTTGTGGGAGTGTGCGAGACGTAAAATCACGCACGAAGCGAGTGTGGAGTCCGGATCCGCAGTTCTGTTATCCAGCGAGGGAAACAGCCGGAGAAGGATGAAGCAAATGATTAATGATACCCTTGTGGGTAATTATCTGAGATTAATAGTAGCATTGACGTGTAAGTTTGGATGTCCTTTATTGCCGTGTTAAAAGAGTAACTAAAAATCTGAATGATGCAGCCCCTGAAGTAGAATTGTTGGTAAATGTGGGAGCCAGAATATTGCCTTTTACACCCTAAAAATATTGTGAATCAATAATTATTTTTTGAATTTTTATGGTATAAACAGAGATTGTGGATTCAATCTGGGACAGCCGTAGAGTGTGCTAAGTGTAAAGTGTGGACCCCTTGGGAAAAGAAGGAGCGTGCTACCGAAATAATAGTAAAGATTGTTCGTGGTTGGCGAGACAGTAAAATGGGAAGTAATCAGAGCGGATGAATCTTGTGATTGAATCAGGAGCCCCCCCAGAACCTGCCCCAGCAGCCCCCCCCGCAGCAGCGCCTGCACCAGTACGGCCCAGTAAGGACCAGTGACCCCCCAGTGCCCCCCAGCACATCCTAGTACCTCCCCCAGTGCCCCCCAGTGCCCCCAGAATATCCCAGTGCCCCCCCAGTGCCCCCCCCAGTCGCTCCCAGTATCCCCCAGTACATCCCAGTGCCCCCCGCAGTGCCCCCCCAGCCCCCCCAGTATATCCCAGTGCCCCCCCAGCCCCTCCCAGTGCCCCCCAGTATATCCCAGTGCCCCCCAGTACATCCCAGTCCCCTCCCAGTGCCCCCCAGTATATCCCAGTGCCCCCCTCCTCACCTTGGGACGTTTCTGGGCGAGAAAGGTGACGGTGGCCAAGGCCCTCACCCGCACCGCATCACCCCAACACTCGTCCCCTGCCACCTGCGGGGCCGCACCTCTGGGTGACCCCCCCAGCACCCATGGGACCCCCCCCAAACCCCTGGGATCCCCCTTGGACCCCCCCCAGCACCCATGGGACCCCCCCCAAACCCCTTGGACCCCCCCAGCACCCATGGGACCCCCCCCAAACCCATGGGACCCCCCCAAACACCCCTGGGACCCCCCTCAGACACCCTCCCCCCCAGCACCCATGGGACCCCCCCAAACCCCTGGGATCCCCCCCAGCACCCATGGGACCCCCCCCGGGGTTACCTGAAGGCAGAGGTCAAGCAGGGGTCGAAGGTGAGGGGTCACGGTGGCGGGGTCGGCCTCCAGGAACTCGTCCAACACCTCCAGGGCCTCGGTGCCCCGCTCCTGGCGGGGGGGACACACACGACACCCCGAATTTTGGGAGGGGCCTCGAAACCGCCAAAAGCCCCCCCCCCCCGAAACTGCCAAAAGCCCCCCCCCCCCCGAAACCGCCCCAAATGCCCCGAAACGGCACTGGGGCGCCCCTGAAAAACGCCACAGCACCCCAAAATGTCCCCAAGCGCCCCCTCCCCCAAAAACCAGCCCAGGAAACCTCCGGGGAGCCTCGAAACCACCAAAATCCCTTGAAACGGCCCCAAATCCCCCCCCCCCCCCCCCCGAAAACGGCCCCAAATTCACCTCGTCAGCGTCAAGCAGCTTCTTCAGGGCCGTCAGGATGTCGGGGAGCAGCGAGCGCAGCAGCTCCTGTTTGGGGTAAAAAAACCCTCAAAAAACGGGGTTGGGGGGGCCACGAAACCACCAGGGGGGCCCTGAAACAACCGTGGGGCACCTCAAAACCCCCCCTCCCAGAGTCTCAAAACGGCCGGGTTTGGCCTTAAAAATGGGGGTTTCAAGGAGCCTTTTTTAGGGGTTCGGGAATTGCCGCGGGGTGTCGCGAAACCGCCGGTTTGGGGCGCGAAAACCGCTATTTCGGCAAGCCCCGAATCTGGCATTTTTAAGGCAGCGCTTGGGGCACTGAAGCGTAATTTTGGAAAAGTAGAAAATTGCCGCTTCGGGGAACGCTGGAAACCACCGTTTTGGGGGTCCCAAACCCGCTCTTTCGGGGTTCCCTGAAACCGCCGTTCGGAAGAGGCCCTACACCCATTTTGGGGCTGAAAATTGCCGTTTTGGGAAACCCCAAACCCACCGTTTCGGGGCGAATAAAATCGCAGTCCCGCAGCTCCCCGAAACCCTCCTTTTGGGGCTGAAAACGGTCCTTTCGGGGAAGCTCGAAACCTCCGTTTACCGGGGGGGGAGGGGGGACGACACACTCGAAACCGCCATTTTGGGAGGAAAACCGCCCCGACAACCCGCCCCACTCACCGTGTGGGTGTCCCCCAACATGGCCCCCAGCCCCCCCAGGGCCTGCAGGCTGTACGCCGGGGGGCTGGGGGGCACCCCGGGAGCAAGAGCCCCCTGACACAGGGCGGCCAGGGCAGGGCCGTGGGGGGCCAGGACTTGGGGGGCCGCCTCCAGCGCCGCACTCAGCACCAGCAGGGCCGCCTGGGGGGCGGGGGGGGGAGAATGAGGGGGGGTAAAATGGGGTGTGGGGAGCCTCGAAATCACCCCTTCGGGGGGCACACAGCACACTTGGGGGGGGCTCGAAACCGACATTAAGTGCTGCCCCCGCTCCTGAGGCGCCCCCCCTGCTGCGCTACTGGGGTAATTTGGGGAGGGGACACTAAAAACCACCCTTAATTGCCCCCCTCCCTCAAAACCGCCCCCTCCCACGTCATGGGGGGCACGGGGAGCCTTGAAACCACCCTTTGGGGCCCACAAGAGGAGTAAAGGGGGTGGAGGGGGAATCGAAACCGCCACTGATTACCCTCCCTCCCACCCGGGCACCCCGTCCTGTGTTACTGGGGCAACTTAGGGGGCAAGGTGGGACAGGGGGAGCCTCGAAACCACCCCCCCCCCGACCACCCAAAGGGGATGAGGGGGGCCCCTAAAAGCACCCTTACCTCCTGGTGGGGGGGCCGGGGGTCACGGGCCACCTCCTGCACCCAGGTGCCCAGGGGTCCCCAGGCGCTGAGCCCCCCCCGGCGCAGAACCAGGGCCCCCAGCTGGGCCAGAACCACCGTCACCGTGTGCCTGGGGGGGGCGGGGGGGGGGACCAGACCGGGGTGGGGGGGCTTGAAACCACCAAGAGTTTGGAAGGGTGGCATCGAAACCACCAAGAGTTTGGAGGAGGAGCATCAAAGCCACCAAGAGTTTGGAGGGGGAGCATTGAAACCACCAAGAATTTGGAGGAGGAGCATCAAAGCCACCAAGAGTTTGGAAAGAGGAGCATTGAAACCACCAAGAATTTGGAAAAAGGGGCATTGAAACCACCAAGAGGTGGGGGGAGGGCCTTAAAACCACCAAGAGTTTTGGGAGGGGGACCTTGAAACCACCAATAGTTGGAGGGGGAGCATTGAAACCACCAAGAGTTTGGAGGGGGAGCATCGAAACCACCAAGAGTTTGGAAAAAGGGGCATTGAAACCACCAAGAGTTTGGAAAGGGGGGCACTGAAACCACCAAGAGGTGGGGGGAGGGCCTTAAAACCACCAAGAGTTTTGGGAGGGGGACCTTGAAACCACCAATAGTTGGAGGGGGGAGCATTGAAATTACCAAAGGGCTTTGAAACCACGGGGGGGGGGCCTTGAAACCACCCCCACTTTGGGAGCCCCTGAAACCACCACTATTGGTGGGGGGGACCCCTGAAACCGCCGCCATTCGCACTCACTCAGTCTCCCGCTCCAAAGCTTCGGCCAATAGCGTCGGGAGCCTGCGGGGGGGGGGTGGGGGGGGAAGGGCGTGGCACATTAACCCCGCCCCTTCCCGGCTGGCCCCGCCCCCCCCAACCACCCACCCACCTCTGGCGCAGAGCCGGGTCCAGGCGCTTCCATCGGCCCAAGAGCCTCCGCCGCAGCAGGACGGCGGCCAGTTGCCGGATCTGGGGATGGGGCAGAGTCAGGGGAACCCCAAAACTAAAAAAGGGGGGGAAGGAGGAAGAAGGGGGAGGGGCCGCACCTGCGGCCGGGAGGAGCCGGTGAGGAGAAGGCCGAGGCGGGCGGGGGTCTAGGGGTCGGAGAAGGCCTCGCGGAGGCGGGCGGTGGCCTGTGAGGGGAAAAGACGTGTCAGGGGCGTGCGTATTCCTATTGCGTCATCCCCCCCTCCCCCTCCCTCCCCAGGGGCCCGTTACCCGGCGGATGACGTCACTGTCGGGCTCCAGCAGCTCCGCGAGGAGCCGCTCCAGATCGGGCGCCACCATTTTGAAAAAGGGAAGAAGGGGAAAAAAAAGGGGGTGGGGCTGAGTGCTGGAAGGGGAGGAGTCACAAGGCCCATTTGTTTTTTTTTTTTAAAGGGCAACGCCAAGCGGCCGGGAGGGATTCTAAAGGGGAGGGGCCGAGGGGGTGGGCCCCACAACAGAGTCCCTTAAAAGGGCGATGCCGCGCGCTTGTCCCTTCCCCCCCCCCCCCCCAAACCCGCATCAGATGACATCACAGGCTGCCGGCATGACATCACAAAGAAACTTTATTAAACAGGGGAGCATGCGAGGGAGGAAAACTTTAGAAAGGGGCGGGACCGGGAGGGCAGGGCTGGGCTCTCCCCACCCCCTCACAGGCGGGGCTGAGGGAGAGGGGCGGCTTTTGGTGCAGGCCCCGCCCCCTCCGCCCCCTCACTGCCCCGCCCCGCCCCCCCGCAGGGCCAACACAAGATGGAGGACGGAGCCATGCTGGATCTTGTAGTTGGCCACCGTCTTCTTGTCGTTCCTTTTTTAAAAAAAAAGGGGGGTGGGGGGTGGTAGGGTCAAAGGGCACGCTTGGCCCCGCCCCTCCAGCCACACCCCCTTTCATTCACCCCAAAGGCCCCGCCCACACACAAGCCACACCCCCCCACAGGCCACGCCCACCACAAAAAAGCTCCTCCCCCTTACAGGCCACACCCCCCCACAAACCCCACTCCCTGCTCCCACCCACCCAGACCACGCCCCCACAGAGACCATGCCCCCACCCAGACCACGCCCCCTCCTCAGGCCCCGCCCCCCCTCCCCAGGCCCCACCCCTCACATATGCTTCCCCCCATAGGTGAGGCGCTGCTGCTGGGGGGGATCCCCTCCTTCTCCTCCACCAGCTCCTTGATCCGCTCCACCTGCCCCGGGGTATTGTGGGATGGTGGGGGACTGGCCCCGGGGTATTATGGGATGCTGAAGGACCTCCCCAGGGCATTGTGGGATACTGGGGGAGCTCCCCAAGGCATTATGGGATGCTGAAGGACCTGCTCAGGGCATTGTGGGATGGTGGGGGAACTCTCCAAGGCATTACGGGATGCTGGGGGAGCTCCCCAGGGCATTATGGGATGCTGGGGGACTGCCCCAGGGCATTACGGGATGGTAGAGGAGCTCCCCATGGCATTGTGGGATGCTGAAGGACCTGCTCAGGGCATTACGGGATGGTGGGGGACTGTCCCATGGCATTATGGGATGTTGAAAGACCTCCTCAAGGCATTATGGGATGCTGGGGGAGCTCCCCCTCTGGTCACAGCCCCCCCCCCCCTTGCCCCGGAGCATGCTGGGAAGGGGGCGGTGCCTCCTACCTTGTCGATGTTGATCTCGAGCTCTTTCCCTGACAGAGTCTGGGGGAAGGAAACACACGGACACAGCCCCGGCTGGTCAGACACACACAAACACCCTCCCCACACGCTCCCCCAATATCCCGCGGCGCGGCCTACACCCCTTCTCCGCACCCCCGAAGCCCAGCTGGGGGTGGGGGGGGGGGTTTCCCCCTTCGGCCCCCACCGACACCACCTTCACTTTGATCAGCATCCTGGCTGCCTCGGCTCCTCTCCCCTCGGCCAGAAGCGGAAATGAGCCCTCCCCGATGCCCCGCCTGCTACGTCCCTTCCCCTCCCCGCCGCGAAGAGAGGGAAAATGGCGGCACCTGAGGGGGATGCTGGGAGTTGTAGTCCCGCACCTCCCCTCCCTCTTTTTTGCACGCCATTGGGCGGTGCCGCCGCCTCTCCGCCAATCAGAGCGCAAAGCCCGCCCAGCCACTGGAGCGTACCAACACGGCGGCGGGAGGTAAAAGGGGGGAGGGGATAAATAAAAAAATAAATTAAAAAATTGCCTTTTTTATCCCCAAATTTAGCATTTGAGAAACTCAATCCCAGCACGCCCCTCCTCTGCCCCGCCACGCTCCCATTGGACACCTCATACCCTCCTAGAAGCCTCTCAACCAATGAATACCACCCCACCCCACCCCCCCCCGACATGGTACAGCCTCATTGAGGGCAATGGCAGCGATGGGCGGGACCACTCGAAGCCTGGCGGACCAATGGGGTGTGAGCACAGATGGAATGGACCAATGGGGTGGTGGGGGGCGGAGCCGCAAGGGGAGTGGGTGTGGGGGAGGCCAATTAACGTAATTAGCGGTAATTAAGAGCCGGGAACTCACCCAAGAGGACCAGGGTGCGGCGGGAAAGGGGCGGGGCTCGGGCCTGGAGGCGACAAAAGTCCCATTAGCTGCCCCCGCGCCCCTAATTACCCGATTCCTCATCACTAATTACCCCCCACACCCCCTCCCCAGACCTTTCTGCGCGGGTAAGCGTCGTCCTCGGAGTCACTGATGGCGTCATCGACAAAGTCTGGGGACGCACGCGCAGAGGACATGGGCGGGTCAGGGGGGTATTTATTTATTTATCAGGCCGCTATTTACAAAACTCTCTGTGACATCCTGAACGGTGAAAAACTATCTGGAACATTCTTAACCGTGGAACTATGAAAACAATTTGTAACTTTTTAGCTGCAGATTCAGGATTAACTTTCAACCTCAATGAAGGATATCCTGGTCCGACTCAAAGCACGTGATGAAACTGTGAAAGAATCAAGGTGTGGAAGGATTATTTACTGTATTAAATTGTCTTACAAGCAGCGCGCTCTGTTGCCCTGTGGATAGCATCATGTCATCACTGGCACGACTGGTAATTTTCCGTTTCTTTCCTAGTACAAGGATGCATTGATGAAGGCAAATCCAGGGGTGCAGGTGGTGCCCCACAACGAAGCAACCTGTGGAACCCCAGACATCCCCTGTTACACAGAGGAAAAAGCAGGCTCTGCAAAAGAGTTACCACGCCTGAGGAAAGGGGCCAAAAGTGAAGCAATGCCACAGCATAACTTTGGGATGGCAGGTGAGATTTCCATCCCTGTTCCTCAAAGGGAACAGCCTCGTTTTGTTTGAGGATGCGGTGTTGGAATCAAAGCGCAAGGCCAGTTTTCTTTACTGCAGACTGCGCTGTAGTGCAACAAATACCTTTCGTGTCCCACATGGAGTTGCCAGGTGTGGTGGGTTGACCCTGGCTGGGGGCCAGGTGCCCACCAGAGCCACTCTATCATGTCCCTCGTTCACCAGACAGGGGAGAGAGAAAAAGTATAACAAAAAGCTTCTGGGTCGAGATAAGGACAGGGAGAGATCACTCACTAGTTATCGTCACGAGCAAAACAGACTGAACTTAGAGAGGAAATTCATCTCACTTATTACTAAGCGAAACAGAGGAGAGGAATGAGAAATAAAGTCAAATCTGAAAACACCTGCCCCCACCCCTCCCATCTTCCCAGGCTCAACTTGACTCCCAGCTTCAACCTCCACCCCCCCTCAGCAGCACAGGGGGACGGGGAATGGGGGTTACGGTCAGGTAACAATAAGGTAACTATGTGATGGAAATGTAATTTTGTAATGGTTTTGTAACCTAAGTGTATAAATGTATAAGGGATTAAAGGCTAGGTGTGCGTGTTAGGAGGAGAGATCCCCCATGCACCCAGCGCTGAATAAACCAATGTTGGCTTTCTAAACTGCATTTCTGTTTGGAAAGTTGTTATTGCCCTTTGAGCAGTAACAAGGGGGACCGGCGTGAGTGAGGTGAGAGGTTCTGGGAGTGGAGAAATAAGCAGGGCTCCTAAGCTTCCTTTCATGGTTCTTGACAGTTTGTCTCTCTTTTTTTTTTTCCCTTTTAGAGGGCAAACACTGAGAAAAGCAACAGTCTGTGGAAACACAGCATTTTGAAGAAAAGTATATGGTGGGAGTTAAAACTAAATCTTAAAACTAAAACGTGCAGATACCTATTAATGGAAGAGATCCTCTTTCTGCAACTTGTTGAACTAGGTTCATTTTCAGTTGGGAGGCGGGTGAGTCCACTTTCTGCAGGAAGGAGGGGTTTCCTCACCTGAGGGAGTGGGTGATTTTGCCTGGGTTTGGAGCAGCTTGGGCGCTCCCTCCCCCCCTTGCTCTGTGTGACTGGAAGGCTCCAGCTGGGCATACCACTTCTAACCGGTTCCTGGTGGGACTCCCCCAGGGGTGGGGTGCTGCCAGTACAGGCCTCAGGGCATTAAAGGGCCCTCCTAGGGTGAGGGATTGTTGCTGTAGCATTCTTTCAGCCTCCTGCAAGGCTAGACTGACCACAAAGAGGCCTTTCTCCCAGACCCAGTATCGCTCTTCTGCAGCTTTGAAGCTGCCTGAGTGAAACCCTCCGTTGCGCGCTGCCACACGTGTAGAGATGCCCCAGGAAGGGCAAAACCCCGTTCCATCTGGAGCGGATCTGTGGGGTGTGCTGGGCCCAAAGCTTGCTATGCCCCTGCTTCCAAACCCAGTAATTTTGGGGCTTCCTCATGAAGAGGGGTCCAATCCCAGGAAGCTCTTTTGCACGTTAGATCGTACAGGGGACGAGCTGTGGCAGAGAAATCCGGACTGTGCTTCCTCCAGCATACCAGCAAGCCTAGGGTATGTCGCAGCTCCTTTTTGTTTTCTGGGCTTTCTCTCTGTTGTAAGGTGGCCAAGGTTTTGTTGGAATACACATGGCTCCTCCTTTCCACCAGCTGCCTAAGCACTTCACCTCAGCGGAGGGGAGTTGTACCTTTTCTGCCGGAACCTGAAGTTCTCAACTTTCCAGGTGAGTAATTCTTTTCTTTTGGGTTTGTCCCACTGCAGTGGCATGGGACCCCCCACCGATATATCATCAATGTATTGGTACGTTTTAACTCTCCCCTCGGGGATGATTTCTGATAGTGCTGGGGCCAGGGCGTGATGTGCCAAGGTAGGCGAACGCCCATATCCTTGTGGCAAAGCAGTAAAGGTCTATTGTATACCTTCCTGTGTGAATGCAAATCTATCTCGGTCGCCTTCCTGTAGAGGAACCATGAGAAACATATCTGTTACATCAGTGGGGGCTAAAATGTTGTGGGACTGTTCCTGTATGGTGACAATCAGTTGGGCTGTATTAGGCACGGCCGCAATCAGGGGACCAGTGCCTGCGTTTAAGGGCCACTAATCGATCGTTTGCCGCCACTTCCCGTTTGGTTTGCAAACTGGCCACACTGGAGAGTTATCAGGGGAGTGAGTTTGAATAATTACCCCCTGTTCCTGCAGCTCTTTGATCATGGGAGCGATTCCATCTGTAAAAGAAATGTACCAGACGTGAGTTGCCCTAGGTTTGCTTTCTTGCAGCGCTGGATGCACGGGGGAATCAGCTCCGCCCAACGTGCACGCAGGTGATTACCAACGCACAGGTTATATAGACTCAAAACATACATATTCACCATTTTTCTCAAAAAAAGGCAGCCCTATGATAATCATTTCTTGGAATTCATTTACGTAGTCTCCTCCCCGTCACGCATGCTCAGTGATTTGAGTCGGTGGCCCTCAAGGGGTCTCTGGTGGTCGTCAGTGGTCGCGCAGCCGTGTTTGCTGGATGACCCTCTTCTTGCAGGCATGCGCAGTATCCTCGCCGTGGATGCACCTGTCTGTAACAACTTACTTCATAAGATTAATATTCCTGGGCCTATTGTCTGGTTGGGTAGGGACTGTACGTGGAACGTAGGAGCATTGTACATTGCCATGGTCAGTTAGCTTCATTACCTGTTACCTTGATTACAAACTAATTATTCCAAGCTAATCATTCTGTAGTTTCTGTCTCACGGCTTCTATCCCACGATTACATTTTCCCCTTTTTGAAGTTTCCTTCCAGGCCTTGAGTAGCTTTCTGGTTAGCATTGTCACCGAAATCCGGGAATAAACCTCGTAACACCAATGTAGTGTTAAAAGGCAGGCATTCTTTATTGCAGCGCTGGATGCATGGGAGATAGCTCCACCCAACGTGCATGCCAGGTAATCACCAATACACCGGTTATATAGCATCAAAACATACATATTCATCGTTTTTCTCAGAAAGGGCAGTCCTATGATAATCATTTCTTGGAATCCATTTCCATATTCTCCTCCCCGTCACGCATGCTCAGTGATTTGAGTCGGTGGTCCTCAAGGGTCTCTGGTGGTCGTCAGTGGTCTTGCACCCGTGCCCGCTGGATGACCTCCTTCATGCAGGCATGCGCAGTATCCTTGCTGTGGATGCACCTGTCCATAGCAACTTACTTCATAAGATTAATATCTCCAAACCTATTGTTCAGTTTGGTAGGGACTGTACATGGGACATAGCAGCATTGTACCTTGCCATGGTCAGTTAGCTTCATTACTTATTACCTTGGTTACAAACTAATTTTCCCAATCTGATTCTATAGCTACATTAAGTTAAAATCTTACAAATATAATCAAATCATCCTAACTTTTATATAATCAACTTTTGATTGCTTTATCAAAATATATGTAACATTTCCCCCCTTTGAAAGTTTTGAAAATTATTTCAATACTTTCACTATACTAATCATTTTCTATGTTGGAGGAAACTCTGGGATTGCTTGTCTCTTTTGCTGTTCTGCAACAGCTTGGACGATCATATGAGTGAAAGAAGCTTCCCGAGTAATTTGCTTTTTCAGATATGTTAACCGATTCATCATTTTCCAGGCTATGACATACAATATTGCTGACAAGGTCAAACTGATCAAAACCAATATTAAGAGAATCACGATGGGGTGACACAACTTGTTTAGGATGCCTGTAGCAGTAGGTGACCATCCAAAAAGTGTGTCCCACCATCTAAGTTCTGCACCTCTCTGCGCTCTTTCAAAAATTCGGTGTATTTCTTTCACATTGTGATGAACAGTTATTAGGGGTTTTTTGTCCGTTTTCCTTAATTTTTTTTCCAGAATTGCAATCAAATCCTTGCGTTGTAATAACTGTTTCCCTAAGCGAGATTCATTCCAATGGGTATAGGTAACAATTCATGAATCAACATGTAGTTAGACTGCAAAAGTTGGTGAGATGTGACTGGGGTTGAATAAGAAAAGTCACATCCATCAATCTTAGTAAAATTACAAACACAAAAATTTGAATGATTTTTAATCTCTACGACTACCTTATCTACATATAAAAAAATCACGCTTTCTGCGCTGATGTATTTGCAGGTAGTGTCCCTGACTCCAATACCTTGTCGGTGGTAACAACAGCATATCCGGCTATTCGCCTTCCCTCTTGCACAAAGCTGCTTCCATCCGTAAACAGTTCCAGATCAGGATCCTTCAAAGGTTCGTCCTTCAGGTCCGGTCTGCTGGAATAAACTTGTTCAATAGTTACCAAGCAATCGTGTTCCAATTTCTCAGTAGGATTTTCTGTTGTCAGGAACATTGCTGGATTTACAATTGCTGTGGCTTTTAATTCCACATCATCTTGTTCCAATAGGACAACCTGGTATTTCAACATTCTGCTAGGGGATAGCCAGTGACCCCCCTTTTGTTCCAAGACAGTTATAACCATGTGTGGTACATATACCACTATCTTTTGGCCCATGGTTAATTTTCGGGCTTCCTGAATCAGCAGCACTGTCGCTGCCACGGCACGCAAACATCCCGGCCATCCTTTACTCACGTTGTCAAGTTGTTTAGAGAAGTATCCCACTGGTCGCTTCCAGGATCCCAGCCGTTGCGCCAGCACTCCAAGGGCCAGATGTTGCCTCTCGTGAGCAAACAGTGTTTTTGTCTTACCGGCTTGGCTCCAGGTTTTAAAGGCACCTTTACCGGTTCTGCCAGTTTGGATCATCCTGGAACTTCACTTGCCCATACCAAGGGAGTGACTGCATTGTCCACCGCTTCTGGAATTTGTTCTTCTTTGGAGGAATTGTGTAACATAAATACTCTCGCCTCTATGGCTTTTGATTCTGGTATTAGTAATCTGATTTCTCCATCTTTAAAAATTATTTGTGCATCTAATTTGCTTAATAAATCTTGTCCCAATAAGGGCAACGGACATTTGGGCATGTACAAAAATTGATGTGTTTTACCTACTATTTTCCCAGCTTAAATTTTAACGGTTTCAAGAAAGGCCAGTTCTCTTTTCGCCCCTTCGCACCAACACCCTCTGCTGATTTATGGCTGAGTTTCACTTTACACATTTATTATTCTCAGTCAAGATTGCCAGAATTTTTCCATCCCTTTGCATTTGTCTGACTTCTTTTTCTTTTTCTCTGTTGTTATACCCAGTCCAGGCTACTTCAAGCATTTTACCTAAGTCTCTGGACTCAGCCCCTTCCAGTTTCTGGAGTTTTTTTTCTAGGGCTGATTGTCCCATAAATATAGAGGCCAATTGTATAGCTTCTTCCGTGGTGTTTTTTGTTTGTGGTTTTGTTTGTGGGTTGGTTTTTTTTGTTTGGTGTTGTTTTTCGGTTTGTTTTTTTTTGGGGGGGGTCCAAATTAGTGTATTTTCTAGCAGTCACCTTCAGTCTTTCCATAAAGGCTGAAGGGGACTCATTTAATTCTTGTCTCACTTCATAAAGTTTAGACCGATGAATTGCTTTTGGCATTGCATGTCTATCACCAAACAAAATCCACTTCTGAGATCTAGTCAGCATCCCTCTGGGTCCCGGTTGATTAGGGTCCCACTCAGGATTTGTGGATGGAAAATTCTGGTCCACTGTCCCTTGTATAATCCCATTAGCATGAGCTCCTTCTACTTGCTTTCTGGCCGTATTTAATACCATTTTCTTTTCAGTATCTTCCAACAAAATATCCAATATTCAACCAATAATTCAACATCATCATCTTCAAATTCACGTTTAAGACACCGTTTACCATTATCACAAGCTGAGCAATCTTTTTCCAAATTTTATCAGGTTCCTGCCCCTTTAATGCCATTATCGCGGAACCAGGTGAAAACAATTCACATTGCCTTTGCCATTCCGGATGATTTTGCAATGTGAAAAACAGATCTACATACGCCATTTCGTTCCATTTACCTTCCCTTTTACAAAATAACATTAATTGCAAAATGGTGTTATATTGCAATGTCCCATTTTCCGGCCACTTTTCCCCATTTTCTAAAGTGTCTAGTGGCCACCAATGATTACAATATTCAATCAACTGTTTCCGAGTCAGAGGATCAACATTTCCCAGATCTTTCCAGTGTTCCAAAATACATCCCAGTGGTGTTTTTCGTGGGATTGGTTTCTTACTCGGAAAAGTGCCCATCTCCCAGGGACTTAGTGGTGGTGATTGTGCACTATCACAAGCACTTAGTCAGAGGGACCCCAACCCACGTTAGAGCTCCCTCAGGGATTTCCCCTGCCACCGGAAATCCCAGGGATTTCTCCTGCCACCAGAAATCCCAACCTTGGAGGCTTCCCCTCCCCTCTGGGCCCTGCTCCACAGGCTTTCGCCTAGCAGAGACTTTTCCCTGAGACGTCTCTCCAGCCCAACTCTGCGCAGCTTTCACCGCGCCTTACGAGCAGGCCTCCCGTGCTCTTTGCGTGGGCCTGTCCCGGCGTGGGCCTGTCCCGATGCGGGCCTGTCCCAATGCGGGCCTGTCCCGATACGGGCCTGTCCCGGAGCCACGGGGTCCTTACATAAGGTACCTTCACATACTTCAATTAAATGAGAATGCCTTTACCTCTCCCAGGGGTCTTGCTCAAAGCTCTTCGGTCCGGGGATCGGAGGTTCTCCCCGAGAATTCCCCGGTGCCGGCTGGAGGTCCTGCGATCCCACGGATCCGTCGAGGTTCAAAAGCAGTGTCCCACCTGGGTCGCCAAAACTGTCACCAAAATCCGGGAATAAACGTCGTAACACCAATGTAGTGTTAAAAGGCAGGCATTCTTTATTGCAGCGCTGGATGCACGGGAGATAGCTCCACCCAACGTGCATGCCAGGTAATCACCAATACACCGGTTATATAGCATCAAAACATACATATTCATCGTTTTTCTCAGAAAGGGCAGTCCTATGATAATCATTTCTTGGAATCCATTTCCATATTCTCCTCCCCGTCACGCATGCTCAGTGATTTGAGTCGGTGGTCCTCAAGGGTCTCTGGTGGTCGTCAGTGGTCTTGCACCCGTGCCCGCTGGATGACCTCCTTCATGCAGGCATGCGCAGTATCCTTGCTGTGGGTGCACCTGTCCATAGCAACTTACTTCATAAGATTAATATCTCCAAACCTATTGTTCAGTTTGGTAGGGACTGTACATGGGACATAGCAGCATTGTACTTTGCCATGGTCAGTGAGCTTCATTACCTATTACCTTGGTTACAAACTATCTCAACCTGATCCTATAGTTTCTGTTTCACGGCCCCTATCCCACGGTTACAGTCCTGTTGGCAAGAGTCAGCTGGAAGCAAGGGACGTGGTCTCAGCAGCCCCCCAAGAACTGGATGCTGTTGTCCTTCTCTCGCACCAAGCAGCATCCCTCTCTCCTGCCCACATCTCTGCGTGTCCCTCCTGACCTGCTGAGGATCAGCACCACCCTGCACCTTCATCTCCAAGGTGGGAACAAGGAGCAGATCTTCTCAGTCCACCTAACCTTTTTCTCTTTAGCCTGGGAAGGACCTGAAACGATCCTATGTTTAGGCATGTCCACCAGCAGTGGAAGATCAGTGCTGAGCAGAGCCCCCGCAGCTGCCTTGCCGTGCCGCTCAGAGGCAACCTTCCTTCCTGCTCCCATTCCCCAGCATCTCCTTGGCCTTCGGGCAGCTTTCAAAGCTCACAGGCAGGCAACACCGAGCTATGGGAACACCCCGCTCCTACTTTCTCCCTAATATTTCCACAGTGAGTAAATCTCCATCCTTTTAGGGCTCTCAAATCTATTATTTTTACATTTGCAGTGGATTCCCTGGCCCTGTTATTAATGAAAACCTCCAGGAAAGCTCCTCAAATACAGCTTTGACTTTCTGCCCAGGACCTGTGGACAAGGGGAAAAAAAAAAAAAAAAAATAAGGCAACATTAATAAAGCAGGAGGTTTCTATTAAGTCTGAGGGACTGGACGCTCTGGCTTTCTTGGATGCTGAAATCCTCTAGTGCGAGCTAAATCTCATACACTTCATTTTCCCAATCTCTCCTTCAATATATTTTAAGAGAACATTGCTAGTAGCAGAGTAAATAATGCCCTAACTGCAAACGTGGGGTCTGCAGGGTGGTGTGGGGTCAGCCTATGGGCTGTGGCATTCTCCACTGTGCTCTGCTTGTGGTCTCAGCCCTCTCTCCGTAATCAGGGGGTTGAGCTTGAAGAGGTTTTAATTAGCCACGAATACAAATAACAAGCAATTCCTTGGAGGCTGGGGAAGGAAGTGGGTGAGCTAATGTTATGGAGATGTGCACTGAGTCACAAAATAGGCAAATCAACGAGCTCTGTAACCAACACCACTATATTCCTCACCCCCTGGCTTTTTAACGAGTAAGATTGGGGTGTTAAATTCTGATTCGCATTATACGAGCAACCCATATTCTATAAAGTTGAGTATTAACCTTTTTAATCCTTTTTGGCCTCTATTTTCAATGGGTATTATTTTTGTCTTACCGGATTTGTTCCAGGTCTAAGGATAATTCTTAGGGGTTCCGCTCTTCTGGACCTACCCGGGACCTCATTAGCCCATACCAAAGGTGTCGCTGCATTCTTCACCTCCTCGGGAATTCCTTTGTTAGTCTTGGGTTGTTCCTGCAACATCAAAACTCTTGCCTCGATGGCTTGAGATTCAGGGATTCATAATTGAACTTCCCCATCTTTAAAGGTGATCTGCATTTCCAATTTACTCCATAGGTGCCGTCCCAAGAGTGGTATAGGACATTCAGGCATATATAAAAATTGGTGAGTTACTCATTGTTTTCCGAGCTTAAAATTTAAAGGATGGGAAAAGGCACACTGTTCCGCTTTCCCTGTGGCACTCACAATGTTTACTGTATCATCGCTCAATTGTCTTTGATAAGTATTTAACAGAATAAGTCACCCCAGTATCTACAAGAAAATCTATTTTCCGTTTCCCCAGCTCTCCTGTAACCAGGGGTTCTGCTGGGGAGGTTTCCCCTGGTCCCCTTCAGGACTTAGTTCAGGGGAACTGACGTGGAAAGGGAGCTGCTTCTTGATCGTATGGTGCCTCCTCCAGAACCTCTGCACTGACAGGAATAGGACCCCTAAAACGGTCCTTACTCTTTCCAATGTCCCAGTTCTTTCCAATAGGCACACTGATGATCTCCTAAGGTATCCCTGGTTTTTTGTGCTGGAGGGGCCTCGCCTCTCCCCTCCATAGTATTGCCGTCCTCCCCTGAAGTTGCTGTTTGCTGACGCTCCCTGCAGTGCAGCTCTCAGGTTCCCCTCTCTTTCCCTGTCTCTCCGTGCCTGTCTCCGCTCTCGTTCGTTTTCTCCTTGCTCTTCTCTACCTTTCTTCTCTTGCTCCCCGTTATCAAAACCCAGCCATGCAACCTCCAACATCTTTCATTAATTCCAAATCCTCCTCCTCATCACGCCCGCACTTCAAACCCTGTTGCCCCGTACTACAAGCAGAGCAACACCTTCACAGCCTCCCGCTGCCTTTTCCTGCTTTTCTAATGCTGATGCCAGGGGGTCTTGCAGGGTAAACCCACAGTCCTTCAGCCACTCAGGATGATTTCACAGGGTGAAAACCACATCAACATAAGGTACCTCATGCCATTTCTTCTCCCTTCTACAAAACAACATCAATTGTAACCTTGTCCTTTTATTCCAAATTTTTATTCTTGGGCCATTTTTCCTGATCATCCAATTTATCCATCGGTCACCAGTGATGATAATATTTTATCAGAGTTCTCTTATCTGTTACACCTCCCGGTGAACCTTCTGTTTCTTGCCAGTGTCTCAGTATGCATCCTAATGGACTCTTCTTCAAGATTCATCCGCTCTGATCGCTTCTCATTTTACTCGTTTAAATGTCTATCTTGCCAACCACGAACAACAATCTTTACTCTTATTTCGGTAGCACGCTCCTTCTTTTCCCAAGGGGTCCACACTTTACACTTACTTAGCACACTCTATGGCTGTCCCAGATTGCATTCACAATCTCTGTTTATACCATAAACATTCAAAAAGAATTATTGGTTTACACTATTTTTCAGGTTGTAAAAGGCAATATTCTGGCTCCCACATTTACCAACAATTCTACTTCAGGGGCTGCACCATTCAGATTTTTAGTTAGTCTTTTAACACGGCAATAAAGGACATCCAAACTTACACGTCAATGCTACTATTAATCTAAGCTAATTACCCACAATATTGGGCCCCCTTTATCAGGTTTCCTCAAACTTTGTGTCTTTTTTCTAGTTCACACCCAAGGACTGTTCCCCTATTTATGGCTTCTCTTATCCCGTTTCTACATTCCAGCTCTTTTACTAATTGTTTTCTTTCGTACTGGCGCATGAGAGAGGCGAAGCCTGAGTTTGTGGGGCCTGACTCAAGTGTTGCCAAGTTATACGTTGTGTTTTAAAATTGGTCTACGCTAGTTTCCCTTATTCGTTCCTTTTTGAAAATCAGAGGCTGTGTTTACCTTGCCGTGGAGTAAAAAAGTCACACGAGTGTCTTGGTACCAAGAAGCCACCTCAGCATAGTTGTGGGGTTCTCCTCTGCGTAACTTCACCTGCTTCCTAGTAGACACGGTGCTGCCCAAGCTCGGGGGTTTCCAGTGCTCAACCCAGCTTGGCCTGAGCCACATCAGGAGTTTCTACCCTGTGCAGCAAGAATTTCAGAAACTTAGGACAAAGGGTTCTGTCCCTGCTGTTCTGCTCACACATACCTTGGTGTAAGAGAGATTGGTAATTGGCAAGGAAAGAATTCCTTGTTGATTTGAGAAATCTCCAAGTGACCCACAGAGAACCCAGTCATCTGGAAGGTACGTCCCTACTGAGCACGTGGCCCGTGGACTGAGCTGCGAGATAGGGAAGCTCCTGATGTCGGCTTCAAAGCAAGCCTCTTCCATCTGGTTTTGCTCCAGGTGGCTGCTTGGTTGCCATTTGTTTTCAAAAGACACTAGCACTGGGAATTCAGCTTGGGGGCTTGGAGAGGGAGAGAAGAAGCAAGCATGTCTTTCCCAAGGGCAACTGCTTGGTGCTGGGAAGGACGCCCCTCTGTAGCAGCGTCAGCGTAGCTTACGGGTGATGCAAAGCTGAGAGGATCTCCCAAGTCAGTGCTGCAGGAACGTGGCAGTTTGAGGACCGACCGTGTTACAGCTCTTCTTTTGCATATCACTGCTGCTCAGGCAGGGTGAGAGCTTTGGTTTCCATTCCTGTTATCTCCAGGAGGAGATGGCCATGGGAACCACCGCTGCTTATGCAGTTCTGTGCAAAACAAGTCTGTGGCATGAGAAGAAAGATTTGGAAGACTTTTTTACTGCCTTCCAAATGATTTTGCACACTCAAGTGAAAGAAAATCATCTCAGTTACTGAGACTGAATTAACTTTTTATTTTCCCTCTCCTTCAGGCCCATCCGAGGAAAATGGAGGAACAAATTGTATGGGGGACATTTGGGAGTTGAGGGGGTGTAGATGTGAGATGGGGTTTTTTTTCTTTGAATTGCTTTAAGACTTGAGTTACAGTAAGGCAGTTTCTCATCTGCTCTGCCAGTCAGCACAGTAAGCTTATCTGAACATCCCACTATTAGCCCAACTGAGTTACATGAATGTCACATTTGCAGTTGGTGCTTCCATTTCATTGGACTGTTTTACTGTTTTACGGCATAGCTCTGCTCTGAAAATGTTAGAGACTATAGCTAAACACTGAGAGAAGCTAATGGATGCTGTGTGCTTTTTTCCAACTTAAAGAGCATGGACAAGTTCAGAAATTTTTGATAGAGATGATATGAAGATGAATTAAGAACATAAATGAATTCAGGTGGAATTTCTCTGTGTCTGCTAAAATGCTGCCTTTCTTCTTCCCCTTGAGGGATAGTCCATTTAGTGGAAGACTGGTCTCTAAGTACTGGAGACCTTGAGCGTGAACGGTATCTTCTGTATGGGGGTGCCCTTGCCCTTGAACGGTGATAACCATCTGACCTTGACCTGCAACGATTGTTACGACTCTTCCCTTTGCCTCTTCTTGGATACGGTGGCCATCGCGAGTGGGAACGACTAAATGAGTGCGAGCAGGAGGCAGTGTGGGAGAAGCACTGCAGGGAGAGTTGGACCTTAAAGAAACCCAAACAAACCGACGAAAACAATAGATGAAGTTAATTCAAACCAGTCACTGGGATGGGAAAGAAGGCCTAAATCTCGGGGGACCTCAAGTCTGGTGGCCTCCTGGAGAAGAAACAATTACCGTGAGAGATTTGGTGCTTCTAGAGAGCAGTGCCTGCCTGGAGTCTGGTCGTCAAAAACCTTTGCAGAAAGGTATGTTGTGAAGGAGCAGCAAAATAGCTTGCTAGTGACTCACACAGAAGGAACTCACTCGGGGAGGGGGGGGAAGGCTGCTGCCCCTGCCTGGTTTTGGTTGGGAGGTGTCTGCAGGAATTGTGGGCTGGCTGGTGTCAGGTGTTTCAAAGGTGCTATGCGGCCACAGCACCACTTTGCATGGCAGAAGGTGACGTGGTAACTTTTGGTAGACTGATGATAGGGGTGAGACAGACCAGCTGTTGGATGCATATTTGGCCTTTCCCAGGTCTAGAGCAGCAGCAGCAGCAGCAGCAAGCTGTAAGGCATGACAGCTTGGGAACGACTGCTCTGAGTTCTGCGTCAGGTTTTGCCACCAGGAGCATCTCCTGACACTTGTCTCACCCCTGCCTCAGCATCCAGGGCCACCTTGGCCCCAAGTGTCACTGAATGGACAGGCAGCCTTGTGCCGGGTACCGGTGCAAGGCTGGGAAGTGGCAGTAACTCCTGCCCCTAGTCCTGCCCCAAATTCAGCCTCATGGCTATTCCCTGTCTCTCGCAGGTCCTTTGCAATCTACAGCACATGGGCAAGCAGCCTGAAGCACAACGCCCGATGCGCAAAGCCTGGCTGTCTTCCTGCCGCCACTGGAGTCCCTTCCTGTGAGTGAGCTGCTCGCCCTCTTCTTTCTCTGCTCTGGATCTGCCACGAACTGAAGGGCCACTGGAGCTGGGGGGTCGACAGCCCTGATTTACCATTGCAGAGGTAAGGAGAGAAAGTGACCGTCCGAGGGTTTCATGGGGATGGGATAGCAGAGCTAAAGATACAAACAGGTTTCCTCTGATTTCCAAGATAACCTACAAGTAATCCACAGAACATAAGATCATCCTTTCAGCTCTGGCTAATAAGAAAGCCTTGTCACCTTTTGATCATCTGCTGCCATTTTTTCCCCCTTTTCTCCTGGCAAAACTTGTCAAATTCACTTTCCTCTAAACTGTTCATGGTTTTGGTCAATCTGCTTGCTCTGAGGAATCTATTTCATGGACAAACTCTAACCAGTTCTGCTCAGCATGAAACTCGGGAGTCAAGAGCGCAGCCTGGAAACTGGTGACAACCCACTGACTTCAGTGCTAGAAAACTATTTTCTTGGACTTCACGCTTTTCATATGCAGCAGTAAAGGAAGAAAGTATAAATTCCTGAGCTGGCCGTAGCATTGTTGTTGCTCAAGCATGTATTGCACATGGTAATGCACCTTTCTTGGATTTTGGTTGTTCAGATGAGGCGCCTCCAGCCTTTCTCTTTCTCCTTGGCACAGCTGAATTTCTCCTGTCAAAAGGAACAGGGCTGTGTTGAGGGAGGAGGTTGAATTTCTTCTCAGATTTTTCTTCCAACTGTGCTAAGCTAAAGGGCAGGCAAAACCAATCAAATTAAATGTAACTCCATTTCTGTAGAAAAAAATATCTTGTTTAGGAGAATGTGTGCATATATACATTCCTGTCTACATAATGGAGAGAGAGCAGGAAAGAGATAAGCGCGCACACACGGTAAACATCATACTGTTAACCCAAGTTTGGGAGGAGAATGTACACTCCAGCTTCTGCATTTGTAACTCAGTACAAATTGATTAGTTGTGTATATTAAAATTAGAAAAAATACAGACATGGGTTTCACGCTGGGGACATTTAGCTCTGTTTGCTGCACAGATTGGTACGGGAGCTGTGTCTGCTCTGTGAGGGGAAGGAAAACAAGACCATAAAGAAACCAACCAATAAGATGGTTTGTAAAACCTCACGTGAAAGTCCTAACATTGGAATGGAAACAATAACAATTCAAAGCAGAGGAATCCGAGTGTCCCAGAGCAGTAGCTTGTTTCCCACTTCTCTTACCCAGCAGAGAGATGCATCAGCCCCAGTGCGTGAGGATTTACAAGCGGTGACTCAGACTGCAGCGTGGGGCTCTGCAGGGCTACAGCCCCCTCTCCCTCCGGTGCTGCTTTGCCAGCACCCGTTTCTCCTGACTTTTGTGGTACCCACCCCACGGATAGATTTTCACTGGGCTTTTTGTCCTGCCGGCTGCATCTGTTTCTCAGCCCCAGCTCTGTCTGCTTGGGAAGGGCGACGTGAGGCTGTGCCCCCTTTCCCACTGCTGGCACTCTTCCTCCAGGTGCCACCGCTCTGCCAGGACCGGTCATCTCCGGTGACACATGCCACCCTGTTTGTGCTGTAGCCAGGACTGCCTCTGGTCTGCTCCCGTTTACAGCAGTATCGCTTCGGAGTAAGACCGTCCATGCCAGTGCTGTGCTTTGGGGGAGCTGCATTCAAGCCCTGACAAGGAAGAAGAAAAATCAGAGGTGGCATTCCAGATTTTTCAGTTTCAATGGGAAAAGACTCCCAAGGCAGGTTCCCTCCAATCCGTGGGCCAGTCTCGATGCATCAGGTGTTTTGGAGAGGATAGCACTGTTCTGGTGTCAGATTATGTTCTTCTGTCCTGACACCCACCAAGGCTTTGTTTTAAGATATTTAGGAACTGGATGATGTTTCTGTGAACCCTGCAACCACCTGCAGGCTTTGAAACCTGCCAGTTGCATGGTCTTGGGGTGCAAGATGGAGGGGTTGTTCAGTTTGCGCGCTCCCGTGCCCGCTCCAGCAGTGGCACGGCTGATGGTGTGCCCCAGCTGAGGATGCCTCTGCAGATACGCCTCATTTTGCAGAGCCAAGAATAGGAACCCTGACAAACATCAGCATTTCCAACCCCGAATCTAGATAAAGTTAGTGCCAGGTGAGAGGTGGGTGACAGGGTCTCAGCTTGGGCTGAGCCCATGCAGAGGAGCTGCTGCAAGGCAAGAGTCCCTTTTCCTCGATGACAAGTGGCTTGAAGGGTTTGCGTTCTCTGCTCCACAATAACTTGTAGTAAGCAGGGTGCAATCTGCTAAACCTTATTGTGATTGGTTGTTTTTCCTGGTGGAAAAAGGGTTTACAATGGGTAGAGATCATTATGAAAGGAGGCCCACAGCCTTTCACACATGCTGGTCCTCCAGGTACATGCAAAGAGAGGTCTGTGTGAATACCAGAGCTCCTGCGAAGGAGCTCAAATACCCAACCAGCATGTTTCCAACCAGCTGAGACCTCTGGCCACCGTGGCCTGGGAGAGGGAGGGAGGGAGGGAGAAGTGAGTTTTCTTACCAGCTGGGGAAAAAAGGCAGTGAAGCCTATGGATGGAGACGGACTGCAGGGTCAGATGCCAAAGCAGCCTTCCTAGGGCTGCTGGTCAGAGCCCTGACAAGCCCCGGTACCCTGGGAGGCAGCAGCCAGCCCTGCAGCCTGCTAGCGAAACACTTCAGCTCCAACACGGCTCCTCCTTCTGTGCTTTTCAACAGCCCTGCAGCCCCCCAGCCCCAGCCCGCTGCGCTGGTGGGCCGGGGAGCTGGAGGCATTTTCCCAGCGCTCTGATCTTACAGCACCAGTGGGACTGTTTCCAGCACGCTGCCACTGGAGGGCTTATCGGCCTCCCTCCCTATCTCCCACCACCCCGGCCTGATAAACGAGGGGCTGGTGGCAGCCGGGGGAAGCACCCAGAGCAGGGGATGGAGCTGGGGACTGGCCAAACACAAAGGTGGCAGGGCTGGGGTGCTTCTCCCGTGAGCCCCTCCCTGTCAATGAGGATGTTGCTACCTGTGACTATGGAAATCTTAAGATCAATTCAAGCAATTAGAGCCATTGCTCAATCGATGTAACCAAACAAAAGGGAAACCATTGTCACTTAGAACACAATTAGTTGTAAGATAAGGAGCTCTGGAACAATCTCATTTTAAAGAGCTGGGCCTTGGAAGAACAGATGTGCAAAAAGAGATAAGAGAGTTACAAGGTGATCCCAAAACCGGCCTTGAGGGATAAGGTATATGTGATACCAGGAGTGAGTCTGAAGACCCCCCCCCCGAGGTGTCAACAAACATGGGGGAAAGACATTAGCATATGCTAAGGAGTTCCCAAGGAAGATCCCTGCCTGTGATAAGCACTACTGGGAAAGATACTGAATATGTCTATGAACATAGTAGAAATACTTGCTAGTTTTGTCTTTTGGGTGTGCACCTTAGGTGGAGTTATCCCCCGTGCACCCAGCGCTGCAATAAAGAATGCCTGCTTTCTAAAACTTCCAAATAAGCCTTAGAGAGTGAACTATTTTGCCGCTTTCTGGTAACAGATTTTGGCACCGCAGATGGGACACTGCTCTGGAACATGGGCGGATCCGAGGGATCGCAGGACCTCCAGCCGGCACCGAGGGATTCTCGGGGAGAACCTGCGGTCCCCGGACCAAAGAGTTCTGAGCAAGGACCATCAATAAGGCAAAGGCATTCTTTCAGTATTATTTTCTGTTGCCTGTCCGTGGGTCGTAGCGAAAGCTGCGCAGGGTTGGGCCGTATCCCTGGGGCAGAGGGAAAGTACCCTTTGATTGAAACTGAAGGGTGAGTCTCCTTCCCGAAAGGGAAGCTCAGAAGTTTGTCTGTTGAACGTTGAATATGGCCGTGATCGTAATGGTGTGGTTTTGTGTTTGTTGCTGTAGTGTTTGTAAGCGTGTAGTATTGCTGTAAAAAGCTGGGGTGAAATTGTTGTTAGTGCCCTGTTTTTAAAATGGGAACTGGAACTTCTAAAAGGGAATTGATCTGAAAGAGATCTCCTCTTGGGTGCATTTTATTAAATTGGAAGCAAATAGCAGGACCCCCAGGAGGAGTGGCAAAGAGAGAGGATCTAATCAACTATTGTAATCAGTGGTGGCCATTGTATGGAGTGAATGAGGGAGAAAAGTGGCCGGTTAATGGGACTTTTAGGATACTCTGTTCCAGTTGTTGTTATTCTTAAGAGGGGAAGGAAAATGGGATGAAGTTCCCCATGTTGATTTATTCTCTGCTTTACGAGATCATCCTGAATGGAGCAGGGAATGTAAATGAATAGGGAGAGATCCTTTGGTTCTGACCTGGGCAAAAGATAATCAGAAACTCTGTAAGCGTTGTTGTTCGGCGTGTAGTATGAGTCAATGGTGCGTTCAATACGGAGGAGCGGACGAGGAGGCTGTTTCTGATGAAGGGGACTCTTTTGGTGGAAATGAGAAATTCAGTGCTATTGCAGGGAGAACGAGGGGAGGATGGGGAGGTCGAGTTGTGCAAGCTCTCAAGCCGTGCACCCAGCGCTGCAGTAAAGAATGCCTGCTTTCCAAACCTTCAGAATAAGTCTTCGAGAGTAAATTCTCTTGCCGCTTTCTGGTAGCAGGATGGTGACAATCAGTTGGGCTGTATTAGGCAGGGCCGCTGTCAGGGGACTAGTGCCTGCCTTGAAGCGCCACTAATGGATGGTTAGCCGCCACTTCCCGTTTGGTTTGCAAACTGGCCACACTGGGGAGTTATGAGGGGACTGAGTTTGAATACTTCCCCCCTGTTCCTGCAGCTCTTTTATCACCGGAGCGATTCCCTCCCTCTCTCTCTCTCCCCGCGGTAAGGGACAGCCTTTCACACTCACGAGTTTAATCGGGGGAAGCGTAGGGGCAGTCTGTAAAAAGCCTTATCAGGGTTGACGGAACCCCAAACTTCCACTGCCTCCCTGCCGAGTCCGTCCAGGACTTCCCCTTCACTAAATCCGATCCCAGAGTATTGGTGGGGAGCACTGCCAACACCATAGTGGTCTCGGTGGGGGTGGTGTCTGCCAGCAACCAGCACTTTACTCGGGCTGTAGGTTGGGGTTTGCCACATCCAAATACATCGGTAACCCATATCTGTTATGAATCAGGGATGATCCCACTTCGGCCTGCAGTATCGGCATTTAAAGCAGAGATTTGGGCCCCTGTGCCTAGCAGAAAAGTGACCGGAGTCTTCAAAGAGCCAAGGAGAAAGGCACAGAGCGGTTCTGGAGAAACAGCTTTAATTGACAAAACACAAAAGAAAAGGTCCCATCAAAGCTACTCTAACCCCCCTCCCTCCCTCCCCCCCCCCCCCAAATACACCACCCCTCCTCCCCCATCCCCCACTCCCCCCACCTCCACCTCATCCCTGCTCGGGCTCTACTTCCCCCCCTGCCACCCGCGTGCTGCCTGCCAGAGCCCTGCGCTTGCTGTCTGGCTTTGGCAAGGCGCTCTGCCCCCGCTTCTTCCCCCGCTTCTCGCAGGCGGCAGCCTGGGACGGTGGCAGGGCCATCCACGCAGCCCCCCATGGCTCCTGGGGCTCCATCCCCATGGTGTAGAACTCTCCCAGGCTCAGGATGGCGTCGGTGCTCTCAGGGATGCTGTAGTCGGGGGTGAGCAGCTCCTTGGGTGGGGTGAGCAGCTCCTTGGGCAGGGAGAGCAAGGCAAAGTCACAGTGGGGGGTGGCTGTGCTGGTGCCACCAAGCTCCCCAGGCACAGGGCTGCTGCCCAAACCATCCTGACTGACCCCCCCCCTGCATCCAGGGAGACACCAAAGAGCCTTCGGGCCTCTTTGAGAAGCTCCTCCTCAGAGACTGCAAAGTCTCCATCCGGGTCCCCAGGGGCTTGGTTGTGGGGGCCAGCAGAGGGGCTGGGCGGGGGTCACGGCCCAGGGGGGATGTTGGTTCACCTGGCTTCTAGGAGGTGAAGCGGGAGAGATGGCCCCAAGCATTGGGGAAATTCTCTGGGACTTGGATTTCCTGGGCACGCATCAGCCAGGCGAGAGCAGGGACGCTTGGCTGGGCTTGCTGAAGCCCTGTGCCAAAACTGCCCTGGGGACAGGGCTGATGGGGATGCCGGGCGTGCGCGGGGGCCGGGGATGGCGAAGGCGCCGGGGTGGCAGAGCAGCCAGGGGTGCCGTACCTGGTGGTGGTAGTGCCTGGGGGCCCTGGGGTGCCACGTGCAGTGAGGGTGCCCAGGCTGCGGGGAAGGGCTGCTGCTGGCGGGGCAGTGGGCACAGGTTGGCTGCGCCTGGAAGAGAGACAGGAGCGATGGCCGGCGGTCACCTCCGCTCTTGCCCCCAAGAGCATCCCCGGGCTGCAGGGGTCAGGGTGGGTGCCTACCTTGGGGGTAGAAGGTTTGGGGAAGGAGAAAAGTCTGCGGGAGCCGGGGTGCCGGGGGGTCCCGGGGGCTGCGCGGTGGGAGCTGCAGTGGTGGCGGCGCCGTGCTGCGTTCTGGCTGTTGGCTGCTAAGGACTCTCTGGCGTCTCCCAGGAAGGAATGTGGGGTCTCCGCGTGTTCCGCCCCGCCCCAACAGCGTACAGCCCAACAGCTACTCTGGACGAGCAGCCCTTGTCCTAATGGCAGATTTCGGCTTCCCAGACATCAGCTTGTTGTCCAAACAGCGGATTCGTTACGCGGTGTACAATAAGCCGATTCTGACACACATAGGAGACATATTGCTTTTTATTCAGGCCTGGGTGCTGGGTGGATTTCCACAAATCAAGCACACCTAATGCCCGTTCCCTGTCATCTTTATACACAAACCTTCCAAATTAGGAGACTCCCAGTTACAACGATTGGTTCAGATTTCTTCTGCTAGGATGCAAACTAGAAGGCATGCTCGGTTCTTTGCTCGGCCTTTATCTTTGGGTAGGTGGTATAATTTGGGTAGGGGGCTCGTGGGTCAGTGGTTGCGGAGACCCTGGCCCAAATTACCTTTCCCCTAGTTTCTCAATACTTCTGGCACTCCCAAATGGTTCTTCAGGGTCTGTTGATCAGACTAACGATGTATGGGTTATGCTTCTACCTCTTGACAAGCACGTCTTCATTGACACCTTGTCTGGGTAAATAGGAACTGACAGAATGGTAGCACTGGACAATGGCCATCCTCAGGAGTCCCTAGCCACTATTTACAAAACTCTCTGTGACATCCTGAACTGTGAAAAACTATCTGTAGCATTCTTAACTATGGAACTATGAAAAACAATTTGTAACTTTTTAGCTGCAGATTCAGGATTAACTTTCAACCTCAATGAAGGATATCCTGGTCCGACTCAAAGCATGTGATGAAACTGTGAAAAAATCAAGGTGTGGAAGGATTATTTACTGTAGTAAATTGTCTTACAAGCAGCGCGCTCTGTTGCCCTGTGGATAGTATCATGTCATCACTGGCACGACTGGTAATTTTCCGTTTCTTTCCTAGTACAAGGATGCATTGATGAAGGCAAATCCAGGGGTGCAGGTGGTGCCCCACAACGAAGCAACCTGTGAAACCCCAGACATCCCGTTACACAGAGGAAAAAGCAGGCTCTGCAAAAGAGTTACCACGCCTGAGGAAAGGGGCCAAAAGTGAAGCAATGCCACAGCATACCTTTGGGATGGCAGGTGAGATTTCCATCCCTGTTCCTCAAAGGGAACAGCCTCGTTTTGTTTGAGGATGCGGTGTTGGAATCAAAGCGCAAGGCCAGTTTTCTTTACTGCAGACTGCGCTGTAGTGCAACAAATACCTTTTGTGTCCCACATGGAGTTGCCAGGTGTGGTGGGTTGACCCTGGCTGGGGGCCAGGTGCCCCCCAGAGCCGCTCTATCATGTCCCTTGTTCACCAGACAGGGGAGAGAGAAAAAGTATAGCAAAAAGCTTCTGGGTCGAGATAAGGACAGGGAGAGATCACTCACTAATTATCGTCACGAGCAAAACAGACTGAACTTAGAGAGGAAATTCATCTCACTTATTACTAAGCAAAACAGAGGAGAGGAATGAGAAATAAAATCAAATCTGAAAACACCTGCCCCCACCCCTCCCATCTTCCCAGGCTCAACCTCACTCCCAGCTTCAACCTCCACCCCCCCTCAGCAGCACAGGGGGACGGGGAATGGGGGTTACGGTCAGGTAACAATAAGGTAACTATGTGATGGAAATGTAATTTTGTAATGGTTTTGTAACCTAAGTGTATAAATGTATAAGGGATTAAAGGCTAGGCGTGCATGTTAGGAGGAGAGATCCCCCATGCACCCAGCGCTGAATAAACCAATGTTGGCTTTCTAAACTGCATTGCTGTTTGGAAAGTTGTTATTGCCCTTTGAGCGGTAACAAGGGGGACCGGCGTGAGTGAGGTGAGAGGTTCTGGGAGTGGAGAAATAAGCAGGGCTCCTAAGCTTCCTTTCATGGTTCTTGACAGTTTGTCTCTCTTTTTTTTTTTTCCCGTTTAGAGGGCAAACACTGAGAAAAGCAACAGTCTGTGGAAACACAGCATTTTGAAGAAAAGTATATGGTGGGAGTTAAAACTAAATCTTAACTAAAACATGCAGATACCTATTAACGGAAGAGATCCTCTTTCTGCAACTTGTGGAACTAGGTATAAAAGGAAACATTTGGGCTTTCTACTGCAGGCGGCAGTAAAGACCAGGACTGATGCTGCTGCTCAGCCTGCTCTGGGTGCTCCCTGTGCGAAGGACACCACAGGACTGGGATGGTGGTTCCAGCTTTATTCAGATGCAGCCATTTTCCCCAGGAGACCTTTTCCTCTCCCTGTCTCTGCAGAGCCCGCAGCTCCGTCTTCGTAGGGCGTAAAGGAGGGGGCTGTAACTGTGTCAAGGTGAAGAGGAAGCGCTGGGGAAGGAGCAGCAGAGCAATTGATAGATGAGAATCCCAGCAAGCCTAGGGTATGTTGCAGCTCCTTTTTGTTTTCTGGGCTTTCTCTCTGTTGTAAGGTGGCCAAGGTTTTGGGGGAATACACACGGCTCCTCCTTTCCACCAGCTGCCTAAGCACGTCACCTCAGCGGAGGGGAGTTGTACCTTTTCTGCCGGAACCTGAAGTTCTCAACTTTCCAGGTGAGTAATTATTTTCCTTTTGGGTTTGTCCCACTGCAGTGGCATGGGACCCCCCACCGATATATCATCAATGTGTTGGTACGTTTTAACTCCTGAATCCAAAAAATTTCACTCAATAGCCACTGTGACTATTAAGCAGGTATCCTTTATTGCAGTGCTGGGAGTCGCACGGGGATATTTCCACGAGTGTGCGTCTCGACGAGGCACAAATTGTACGTGATTTATACTACAAGAGAGTTACATATTCATCAGGTTTCCGATAAATGTAGTACATATTCATTATTATTCCGGGAACTCCTGAATATATGCTAATGTCCTGACACGCCTGCGCAGTTTCTTTCTCAGGTGGTCATCAGGGGTCGTCCTCCTCAAATCTTCCTCTTTCTCCTCTTCTTCAGCGTACACAGTTGGGTGACCTCTTCTTCATGGTCTCCGTTTTGCAAGCTCAGCAACCTCGTTATCCGTCCTGCCCAGATGGTCCCAGGCTTGTTGGCATATTGGGCCCCCTTTATCAGGTTGCCTCAAACTTTGTGTCTTTTTTCTAGTTCATACCTAAGGACTGTTCCCTAATTTATGGCTTCTCTTATCCTGTTTCTACATTCCAACTCTTTTACTAATTGTTTCCAGCCAGCTGAGACCTCTGGCCACCGGTGGCCTGGGGGAGGGAGGGAGGGAGAAGTGAGTTTTCTTACCAGCTGGGGAAAAAAGGCAGTGAAGCCTATGGATGGAGACGGACTGCAGAGTCAGATGCCAAAGCAGCCTTCCTAGGGCTGCTGGTCAGACCCCTGACAAGCCCCGGTACCCTGGGAGGCAGCAGCCAGCCCTGCAGCCTGCTAGCGAAACACTTCAGCTCCAACACGGCTCCTCCTTCTGTGCTTTTCAACAGCCCTGCAGCCCCCCAGCCCCAGCCCGCTGCGCTGGTGGGCCGGGGAGCTGGAGGCATTTTCCCAGCGCTCTGATCTAACAGCACCAGTGGGACTGTTTCCAGCACGCTGCCACTGGAGGGCTTATCGGCCTCCCTCCCTATCTCCCACCACCCCGGCCTGATAAACGAGGGGCTGGTGGCAGCCGGGGGAAGCACCCAGAGCAGGGGATGGAGCTGGGGACTGGCCAAACACAAAGGTGGCAGGGCTGGGGTGCTTCTCCCGTGAGCCCCTCCCTGTCAATGAGGATGTTGCTACCTGTGACTATGGAAATCTTAAGATCAATTCAAGCAATTAGAGCCATTGCTCAATCGATGTAACCAAACAAAAGGGAAACCATTGTCACTTAGAACACAATTAGTTGTAAGATAAGGAGCTCTGGAACAATCTCATTTTAAAGAGCTGGGCCTTGGAAGAACAGATGTGCAAAAAGAGATAAGAGAGTTACAAGGTGATCCCAAAACCGGCCTTGAGGGATAAGGTATATGTGATACCAGGAGTGAGTCTGAAGACCCCCCCCCCGAGGTGTCAACAAACATGGGGGAAAGACATTAGCATATGCTAAGGAGTTCCCAAGGAAGATCCCTGCCTGTGATAAGCACTACTGGGAAAGATACTGAATATGTCTATGAACATAGTAGAAATACTTGCTAGTTTTGTCTTTTGGGTGTGCACCTTAGGTGGAGTTATCCCCCGTGCACCCAGCGCTGCAATAAAGAATGCCTGCTTTCTAAAACTTCCAAATAAGCCTTAGAGAGTGAACTATTTTGCCGCTTTCTGGTAACAGATTTTGGCACCGCAGATTGGACACTGCTCTGGAACATGGGCGGATCCGAGGGATTGCAGGACCTCCAGCCGGCACCGAGGGATTCTCGGGGAGAACCTGCGGTCCCCGGACCAAAGAGTTCTGAGCAAGGACCATCAATAAGGCAAAGGCATTCTTTCAGTATTATTTTCTGTTGCCTGTCCGTGGGTCGTAGCGAAAGCTGCGCAGGGTTGGGCCGTATCCCTGGGGCAGAGGGAAAGTACCCTTTGATTGAAACTGAAGGGTGAGTCTCCTTCCCGAAAGGGAAGCTCAGAAGTTTGTCTGTTGAACGTTGAATATGGCCGTGATCGTAATGGTGTGGTTTTGTGTTTGTTGCTGTAGTGTTTGTAAGCGTGTAGTATTGCTGTAAAAAGCTGGGGTGAAATTGTTGTTAGTGCCCTGTTTTTAAAATGGGAACTGGAACTTCTAAAAGGGAATTGATCTGAAAGAGATCTCCTCTTGGGTGCATTTTATTAAATTGGAAGCAAATAGCAGGACCCCCAGGAGGAGTGGCAAAGAGAGAGGATCTAATCAACTATTGTAATCAGTGGTGGCCATTGTATGGACTGAATGAGGGAGAAAAGTGGCCGGTTAATGGGACTTTTAGGGTACTCTGTTCCAGTTGTTGTTATTCTTAAGAGGGGAAGGAAAATGGGATGAAGTTCCCCATGTTGATTTATTCTCTGCTTTACGAGATCATCCTGAATGGAGCAGGGAATGTAAATGAATAGGGAGAGATCCTTTGGTTCTGACCTGGGCAAAAGATAATCAGAAACTCTGTAAGCGTTGTTGTTCGGCGTGTAGTATGAGTCAATGGTGCGTCCAATACGGAGGAGCGGACGAGGAGGCTGTTTCTGATGAAGGGGACTCTTTTGGTGGAAATGAGAAATTCAGTGCTATTGCAGGGAGAACGAGGGGAGGATGGGGAGGTCGAGTTGTGCAAGCTCTCAAGCCGTGCACCCAGCGCTGCAGTAAAGAATGCCTGCTTTCCAAACCTTCAGAATAAGTCTTCGAGAGTAAATTCTCTTGCCGCTTTCCGGTAACAGGATGGTGACAATCAGTTGGGCTGTATTAGGCAGGGCCGCTGTCAGGGGACTAGTGCCTGCCTTGAAGCGCCACTAATGGATGGTTAGCCGCCACTTCCCGTTTGGTTTGCAAACTGGCCACACTGGGGAGTTATGAGGGGACTGAGTTTGAATACTTACCCCCTGTTCCTGCAGCTCTTTTATCACCGGAGCGATTCCCTCCCTCTCTCTCTCTCCCCGCGGTAAGGGACAGCCTTTCACACTCACGAGTTTAATCGGGGGAAGCGTAGGGGCAGTCTGTAAAAAGCCTTATCAGGGTTGACGGAACCCCAAACTTCCACTGCCTCCCTGCCGAGTCCGTCCAGGACTTCCCCTTCACTAAATCCGATCCCAGAGTATTGGTGGGGAGCACTGCCAACACCATAGTGGTCTCGGTGGGGGTGGTGTCTGCCAGCAACCAGCACTTTACTCGGGCTGTAGGTTGGGGTTTGCCACATCCAAATACATCGGTAACCCATATCTGTTATGAATCAGGGATGATCCCACTTCGGCCTGCAGTATCGGCATTTAAAGCAGAGATTTGGGCCCCTGTGCCTAGCAGAAAAGTGACCGGAGTCTTCAAAGAGCCAAGGAGAAAGGCACAGAGCGGTTCTGGAGAAACAGCTTTAATTGACAAAACACAAAAGAAAAGGTCCCATCAAAGCTACTCTAACCCCCCTCCCTCCCTCCCCCCCCCCCCCAAATACACCACCCCTCCTCCCCCATCCCCCACTCCCCCCACCTCCACCTCATCCCTGCTCGGGCTCTACTTCCCCCCCTGCCACCCGCGTGCTGCCTGCCAGAGCCCTGCGCTTGCTGTCTGGCTTTGGCAAGGCGCTCTGCCCCCGCTTCTTCCCCCGCTTCTCGCAGGCGGCAGCCTGGGACGGTGGCAGGGCCATCCACGCAGCCCCCCATGGCTCCTGGGGCTCCATCCCCATGGTGTAGAACTCTCCCAGGCTCAGGATGGCGTCGGTGCTCTCAGGGATGCTGTAGTCGGGGGTGAGCAGCTCCTTGGGTGGGGTGAGCAGCTCCTTGGGCAGGGAGAGCAAGGCAAAGTCACAGTGGGGGGTGGCTGTGCTGGTGCCACCAAGCTCCCCAGGCACAGGGCTGCTGCCCAAACCATCCTGACTGACCCCCCCCCTGCATCCAGGGAGACACCAAAGAGCCTTCGGGCCTCTTTGAGAAGCTCCTCCTCAGAGACTGCAAAGTCTCCATCCGGGTCCCCAGGGGCTTGGTTGTGGGGGCCAGCAGAGGGGCTGGGCGGGGGTCACGGCCCAGGGGGGATGTTGGTTCACCTGGCTTCTAGGAGGTGAAGCGGGAGAGATGGCCCCAAGCATTGGGGAAATTCTCTGGGACTTGGATTTCCTGGGCACGCATCAGCCAGGCGAGAGCAGGGACGCTTGGCTGGGCTTGCTGAAGCCCTGTGCCAAAACTGCCCTGGGGACAGGGCTGATGGGGATGCCGGGCGTGCGCGGGGGCCGGGGATGGCGAAGGCGCCGGGGTGGCAGAGCAGCCAGGGGTGCCGTACCTGGTGGTGGTAGTGCCTGGGGGCCCTGGGGTGCCACGTGCAGTGAGGGTGCCCAGGCTGCGGGGAAGGGCTGCTGCTGGCGGGGCAGTGGGCACAGGTTGGCTGTGCCTGGAAGAGAGACAGGAGCGATGGCCGGCGGTCACCTCCGCTCTTGCCCCCAAGAGCGTCCCCGGGCTGCAGGGGTCAGGGTGGGTGCCTACCTTGGGGGTAGAAGGTTTGGGGAAGGAGAAGAGTCTGCGGGAGCCGGGGTGCCGGGGGGTCCCGGGGGCTGCGCGGTGGGAGCTGCAGTGGTGGCGGCGCCGTGCTGCGTTCTGGCTGTTGGCTGCTAAGGACTCTCTGGCGTCTCCCAGGAAGGAATGTGGGGTCTCCGCGTGTTCCGCCCCGCCCCAACAGCGTACAGCCCAACAGCTACTCTGGACGAGCAGCCCTTGTCCTAATGGCAGATTTCGGCTTCCCAGACATCAGCTTGTTGTCCAAACAGCGGATTCGTTACGCGGTGTACAATAAGCCGATTCTGACACACATAGGAGACATACTGCTTTTTATTCAGGCCTGGGTGCTGGGTGGATTTCCACAAATCAAGCACACCTAATGCCCGTTCCCTGTCATCTTTATACACAAACCTTCCAAATTAGGAGACTCCCAGTTACAACGATTGGTTCAGATTTCTTCTGCTAGGATGCAAACTAGAAGGCATGCTCGGTTCTTTGCTCGGCCTTTATCTTTGGGTAGGTGGTATAATTTGGGTAGGGGGCTCGTGGGTCGGTGGTTGCGGAGACCCTGGCCCAAATTACCTTTCCCCTAGTTTCTCAATACTTCTGGCACTCCCAAATGGTTCTTCAGGGTCTGTTGATCAGACTAACGATGTATGGGTTATGCTTCTACCTCTTGACAAGCACGTCTTCATTGACACCTTGTCTGGGTAAATAGGAACTGACAGAATGGTAGCACTGGACAATGGCCATCCTCAGGAGTCCCTAGCCACTATTTACAAAACTCTCTGTGACATCCTGAACTGTGAAAAACTATCTGTAGCATTCTTAACTATGGAACTATGAAAAACAATTTGTAACTTTTTAGCTGCAGATTCAGGATTAACTTTCAACCTCAATGAAGGATATCCTGGTCCGACTCAAAGCATGTGATGAAACTGTGAAAAAATCAAGGTGTGGAAGGATTATTTACTGTAGTAAATTGTCTTACAAGCAGCGCGCTCTGTTGCCCTGTGGATAGTATCATGTCATCACTGGCACGACTGGTAATTTTCCGTTTCTTTCCTAGTACAAGGATGCATTGATGAAGGCAAATCCAGGGGTGCAGGTGGTGCCCCACAACGAAGCAACCTGTGAAACCCCAGACATCCCCTGTTACACAGAGGAAAAAGCAGGCTCTGCAAAAGAGTTACCACGCCTGAGGAAAGGGGCCAAAAGTGAAGCAATGCCACAGCATACCTTTGGGATGGCAGGTGAGATTTCCATCCCTGTTCCTCAAAGGGAACAGCCTCGTTTTGTTTGAGGATGCGGTGTTGGAATCAAAGCGCAAGGCCAGTTTTCTTTACTGCAGACTGCGCTGTAGTGCAACAAATACCTTTCGTGTCCCACATGGAGTTGCCAGGTGTGGTGGGTTGACCCTGGCTGGGGGCCAGGTGCCCCCCAGAGCCGCTCTATCATGTCCCTTGTTCACCAGACAGGGGAGAGAGAAAAAGTATAGCAAAAAGCTTCTGGGTCGAGATAAGGACAGGGAGAGATCACTCACTAATTATCGTCACGAGCAAAACAGACTGAACTTAGAGAGGAAATTCATCTCACTTATTACTAAGCGAAACAGAGGAGAGGAATGAGAAATAAAATCAAATCTGAAAACACCTGCCCCCACCCCTCCCATCTTCCCAGGCTCAACCTCACTCCCAGCTTCAACCTCCACCCCCCCTAGCAGCACAGGGGGACGGGGAATGGGGGTTACGGTCAGGTAACAATAAGGTAACTATGTGATGGAAATGTAATTTTGTAATGGTTTTGTAACCTAAGTGTATAAATGTATAAGGGATTAAAGGCTAGGTATGCATGTTAGGAGGAGAGATCCCCCATGCACCCAGCGCTGAATAAACCAATGTTGGCTTTCTAAACTGCATTGCTGTTTGGAAAGTTGTTATTGCCCTTTGAGCGGTAACAAGGGGGACCGGCGTGAGTGAGGTGAGAGGTTCTGGGAGTGGAGAAATAAGCAGGGCTCCTAAGCTTCCTTTCATGGTTCTTGACAGTTTGTCTCTCTTTTTTTTTTTTCCCGTTTAGAGGGCAAACACTGAGAAAAGCAACAGTCTGTGGAAACACAGCATTTTGAAGAAAAGTATATGGTGGGAGTTAAAACTAAATCTTAACTAAAACATGCAGATACCTATTAACGGAAGAGATCCTCTTTCTGCAACTTGTGGAACTAGGTATAAAAGGAAACATTTGGGCTTTCTACTGCAGGCGGCAGTAAAGACCAGGACTGATGCTGCTGCTCAGCCTGCTCTGGGTGCTCCCTGTGCGAAGGACACCACAGGACTGGGATGGTGGTTCCAGCTTTATTCAGATGCAGCCATTTTCCCCAGGAGACCTTTTCCTCTCCCTGTCTCTGCAGAGCCCGCAGCTCCGTCTTCGTAGGGCGTAAAGGAGGGGGCTGTAACTGTGTCAAGGTGAAGAGGAAGCGCTGGGGAAGGAGCAGCAGAGCAATTGATAGATGAGAATCCCAGCAAGCCTAGGGTATGTTGCAGCTCCTTTTTGTTTTCTGGGCTTTCTCTCTGTTGTAAGGTGGCCAAGGTTTTGGGGGAATACACACGGCTCCTCCTTTCCACCAGCTGCCTAAGCACGTCACCTCAGCGGAGGGGAGTTGTACCTTTTCTGCCGGAACCTGAAGTTCTCAACTTTCCAGGTGAGTAATTATTTTCCTTTTGGGTTTGTCCCACTGCAGTGGCATGGGACCCCCCACCGATATATCATCAATGTGTTGGTACGTTTTAACTCCTGAATCCAAAAAATTTCACTCAATAGCCACTGTGACTATTAAGCAGGTATCCTTTATTGCAGTGCTGGGAGTCGCACGGGGATATTTCCACGAGTGTGCGTCTCAACGAGGCACAAATTGTACGTGATTTATACTACAAGAGAGTTACATATTCATCAGGTTTCCGATAAATGTAGTACATATTCATTATTATTCCGGGAACTCCTGAATATATGCTAATGTCCTGACACGCCTGCGCAGTTTCTTTCTCAGGTGGTCATCAGGGGTCGTCCTCCTCAAATCTTCCTCTTTCTCCTCTTCTTCAGCGTACACAGTTGGGTGACCTCTTCTTCATGGTCTCCGTTTTGCAAGCTCAGCAACCTCGTTATCCGTCCTGCCCAGATGGTCCCAGGCTTGTTGGCATATTGGGCCCCCTTTATCAGGTTGCCTCAAACTTTGTGTCTTTTTCTAGTTCATACCTAAGGACTGTTCCCTAATTTATGGCTTCTCTTATCCTGTTTCTACATTCCAACTCTTTTACTAATTGTTTCCAGCCAGCTGAGACCTCTGGCCACCGGTGGCCTGGGGGAGGGAGGGAGGGAGAAGTGAGTTTTCTTACCAGCTGGGGAAAAAAGGCAGTGAAGCCTATGGATGGAGACGGACTGCAGGGTCAGATGCCAAAGCAGCCTTCCTAGGGCTGCTGGTCAGACCCCTGACAAGCCCCGGTACCCTGGGAGGCAGCAGCCAGCCCTGCAGCCTGCTAGCGAAACACTTCAGCTCCAACACGGCTCCTCCTTCTGTGCTTTTCAACAGCCCTGCAGCCCCCCAGCCCCAGCCCGCTGCGCTGGTGGGCCGGGGAGCTGGAGGCATTTTCCCAGCGCTCTGATCTAACAGCACCAGTGGGACTGTTTCCAGCACGCTGCCACTGGAGGGCTTATCGGCCTCCCTCCCTATCTCCCACCACCCCGGCCTGATAAACGAGGGGCTGGTGGCAGCCGGGGGAAGCACCCAGAGCAGGGGATGGAGCTGGGGACTGGCCAAACACAAAGGTGGCAGGGCTGGGGTGCTTCTCCCGTGAGCCCCTCCCTGTCAATGAGGATGTTGCTACCTGTGACTATGGAAATCTTAAGATCAATTCAAGCAATTAGAGCCATTGCTCAATCGATGTAACCAAACAAAAGGGAAACCATTGTCACTTAGAACACAATTAGTTGTAAGGTAAGGAGCTCTGGAACAATCTCATTTTAAAGAGCTGGGCCTGGAAGAACAGATGTGCAAAAAGAGATAAGAGAGTTACAAGGTGATCCCAAAACCGGCCTTGAGGGATAAGGTATATGTGATACCAGGAGTGAGTCTGAAGACCCCCCCCGAGGTGTCAACAAACATGGGGGAAAGACATTAGCATATGCTAAGGAGTTCCCAAGGAAGATCCCTGCCTGTGATAAGCACTACTGGGAAAGATACTGAATATGTCTATGAACATAGTAGAAATACTTGCTAGTTTTGTCTTTTGGGTGTGCACCTTAGGTGGAGTTATCCCCCGTGCACCCAGCGCTGCAATAAAGAATGCCTGCTTTCTAAAGCTTCCAAATAAGCCTTAGAGAGTGAACTATTTTGCCGCTTTCTGGTAACAGAATTTTGGCACCGCAGATGGGACACTGCTCTGGAACATGGGCGGATCCGAGGGATTGCAGGACCTCCAGCCGGCACCGAGGGATTCTCGGGGAGAACCTGCGGTCCCCGGACCAAAGAGTTCTGAGCAAGGACCATCAATAAGGCAAAGGCATTCTTTCAGTATTATTTTCTGTTGCCTGTCCGTGGGTCGTAGCGAAAGCTGCGCAGGGTTGGGCCGTATCCCGGGGCAGAGGGAAAGTACCCTTTGATTGAAACTGAAGGGTGAGTCTCCTTCCCGAAAGGGAAGCTCAGAAGTTTGTCTGTTGAACGTTGAATATGGCCGTGATCGTAATGGTGTGGTTTTGTGTTTGTTGCTGTAGTGTTTGTAAGCGTGTAGTATTGCTGTAAAAAGCTGGGGTGAAATTGTTGTTAGTGCCCTGTTTTTAAAATGGGAACTGGAACTTCTAAAAGGGAATTGATCTGAAAGAGATCTCCTCTTGGGTGCATTTTATTAAATTGGAAGCAAATAGCAGGACCCCCAGGAGGAGTGGCAAAGAGAGAGGATCTAATCAACTATTGTAATCAGTGGTGGCCATTGTATGGACTGAATGAGGGAGAAAAGTGGCTGGTTAATGGGACTTTTAGGGTACTCTGTTCCAGTTGTTGTTATTCTTAAGAGGGAAGGAAAATGGGATGAAGTTCCCCATGTTGATTTATTCTCTGCTTACGAGATCATCCTGAATGGAGCAGGGAATGTAAATGAATAGGGAGAGATCCTTTGGTTCTGACCTGGGCAAAAGATAATCAGAAACTCTGTAAGCGTTGTTGTTCGGCGTGTAGTATGAGTCAATGGTGCGTCCAATACGGAGGAGCGGACGAGGAGGCTGTTTCTGATGAAGGGGACTCTTTTGGTGGAAATGAGAAATTCAGTGCTATTGCAGGGAGAACGAGGGGAGGATGGGGAGGTCGAGTTGTGCAAGCTCTCAAGCCGTGCACCCAGCGCTGCAGTAAAGAATGCCTGCTTTCCAAACCTTCAGAATAAGTCTTCGAGAGTAAATTCTCTTGCCGCTTTCCGGTAACAGGATGGTGACAATCAGTTGGGCTGTATTAGGCAGGGCCGCTGTCAGGGGACTAGTGCCTGCCTTGAAGCGCCACTAATGGATGGTTAGCCGCCACTTCCCGTTTGGTTTGCAAACTGGCCACACTGGGGAGTTATGAGGGGACTGAGTTTGAATACTTACCCCCTGTTCCTGCAGCTCTTTTATCACCGGAGCGATTCCCTCCCTCTCTCTCTCTCCCCGCGGTAAGGGACAGCCTTTCACACTCACGAGTTTAATCGGGGGGAAGCGTAGGGGCAGTCTGTAAAAAGCCTTATCAGGGTTGACGGAACCCCAAACTTCCACTGCCTCCCTGCCGAGTCCGTCCAGGACTTCCCCTTCACTAAATCCGATCCCAGAGTATTGGTGGGGAGCACTGCCAACACCATAGTGGTCTCGGTGGGGGTGGTGTCTGCCAGCAACCAGCACTTTACTCGGGCTGTAGGTTGGGGTTTGCCACATCCAAATACATCGGTAACCCATATCTGTTATGAATCAGGGATGATCCCACTTCGGCCTGCAGTATCGGCATTTAAAGCAGAGATTTGGGCCCTGTGCCTAGCAGAAAAGTGACCGGAGTCTTCAAAGAGCCAAGGAGAAAGCACAGAGCGGTTTTCTGGAGAAACAGCTTTAATTGACAAAACACAAAAGAAAAGGTCCCATCAAAGCTACTCTAACCCCCCTCCCTCCCTCCCCCCCCCCCAAATACACCACCCCTCCTCCCCCATCCCCCACTCCCCCCACCTCCACCTCATCCCTGCTCGGGCTCTACTTCCCCCCCTGCCACCCGCGTGCTGCCTGCCAGAGCCCTGCGCTTGCTGTCTGGCTTTGGCAAGGCGCTCTGCCCCCGCTTCTTCCCCCGCTTCTCGCAGGCGGCAGCCTGGGACGGTGGCAGGGGCCATCCACGCAGCCCCCCATGGCTCCTGGGGCTCCATCCCCATGGTGTAGAACTCTCCCAGGCTCAGGATGGCGTCGGTGCTCTCAGGGATGCTGTAGTCGGGGGTGAGCAGCTCCTTGGGGGGGGTGAGCAGCTCCTTGGGCAGGGAGAGCAAGGCAAAGTCACAGTGGGGGGTGGCTGTGCTGGTGCCACCAAGCTCCCCAGGCACAGGGCTGCTGCCCAAACCATCCTGACTGACCCCCCCCCTGCATCCAGGGAGACACCAAAGAGCCTTCGGGCCTCTTTGAGAAGCTCCTCCTCAGAGACTGCAAAGTCTCCATCCGGGTCCCCAGGGGCTTGGTTGTGGGGGCCAGCAGAGGGGCTGGGCGGGGGTCACGGCCCAGGGGGGATGTTGGTTCACCTGGCTTCTAGGAGGTGAAGCGGGAGAGATGGCCCCAAGCATTGGGGAAATTCTCTGGGACTTGGATTTCCTGGGCACGCATCAGCCAGGCGAGAGCAGGGACGCTTGGCTGGGCTTGCTGAAGCCCTGTGCCAAAACTGCCCTGGGGACAGGGCTGATGGGGATGCCGGGCGTGCGCGGGGGCCGGGGATGGCGAAGGCGCCGGGGTGGCAGAGCAGCCAGGGGTGCCGTACCTGGTGGTGGTAGTGCCTGGGGGCCCTGGGGTGCCACGTGCAGTGAGGGTGCCCAGGCTGCGGGGAAGGGCTGCTGCTGGCGGGGGCAGTGGGCACAGGTTGGCTGTGCCTGGAAGAGAGACAGGAGCGATGGCCGGCGGTCACCTCCGCTCTTGCCCCCAAGAGCGTCCCCGGGCTGCAGGGGTCAGGGTGGGTGCCTACCTTGGGGGTAGAAGGTTTGGGGAAGGAGAAGAGTCTGCGGGAGCCGGGGTGCCGGGGGGTCCCGGGGGGCTGCGCGGTGGGAGCTGCAGTGGTGGCGGCGCCGTGCTGCGTTCTGGCTGTTGGCTGCTAAGGACTCTCTGGCGTCTCCCAGGAAGGAATGTGGGGTCTCCGCGTGTTCCGCCCCGCCCCAACAGCGTACAGCCCAACAGCTACTCTGGACGAGCAGCCCTTGTCCTAATGGCAGATTTCGGCTTCCCAGACATCAGCTTGTTGTCCAAACAGCGGATTCGTTACGCGGTGTACAATAAGCCGATTCTGACACACATAGGAGACATATTGCTTTTTATTCCGGCCTGGGTGCTGGGTGGATTTCCACAAATCAAGCACACTAATGCCCGTTCCCTGTCATCTTTATACACAAACCTTCCAAATTAGGAGACTCCCAGTTACAACGATTGGTTCAGATTTCTTCTGCTAGGATGCAAACTAGAAGGCATGCTCGGTTCTTTGCTCGGCCTTTATCTTTGGGTAGGTGGTATAATTTGGGTAGGGGGCTCGTGGGTCGGTGGTTGCGGAGACCCTGGCCCAAATTACCTTTCCCCTAGTTTCTCAATACTTCTGGCACTCCCAAATGGTTCTTCAGGGTCTGTTGATCAGACTAACGATGTATGGGTTATGCTTCTACCTCTTGACAAGCACGTCTTCATTGACACCTTGTCTGGGTAAATAGGAACTGACAGAATGGTAGCACTGGACAATGGCCATCCTCAGGAGTCCCTAGCCACTATTTACAAAACTCTCTGTGACATCCTGAACTGTGAAAAACTATCTGTAGCATTCTTAACTATGGAACTATGAAAAACAATTTGTAACTTTTTAGCTGCAGATTCAGGATTAACTTTCAACCTCAATGAAGGATATCCTGGTCCGACTCAAAGCATGTGATGAAACTGTGAAAAAATCAAGGTGTGGAAGGATTATTTACTGTAGTAAATTGTCTTACAAGCAGCGCGCTCTGTTGCCCTGTGGATAGTATCATGTCATCACTGGCACGACTGGTAATTTTCCGTTTCTTTCCTAGTACAAGGATGCATTGATGAAGGCAAATCCAGGGGTGCAGGTGGTGCCCCACAACGAAGCAACCTGTGAAACCCCAGACATCCCCTGTTACAAAGAGGAAAAAAGCAGGCTCTGCAAAAAGAGTTACCAAGCCTGAGGAAAGGGCCAAAAGTGAAGCAATGCCACAGCATACCTTTGGGATGGCAGGTGAGATTTCCATCCCTGTTCCTCAAAGGGAAACAGCCTCGTTTTGTTTGAGGATGCGGTGTTGGAATCAAAGCGCAAGGCCAGTTTTTTTACTGCAGACTGCGCTGTAGTGCAACAAATACCTTTCGTGTCCCCACATGGAGTTGCCAGGTGTGGTGGGTTGACCCTGGCTGGGGGCCAGGTGCCCACCAGAGCCGCTCTATCATGTCCCTTGTTCACCAGACAGGGAGAGAGAAAAAGTATAGCAAAAAGCTTCTGGGTCGAGTAAGGACAGGGAGAGATCCCTCACTAATTATCATCACGAGCAAAACAGACTGAATTAGAGAGGAAAATTCATCTCACTTATTACTAAGCGAAACAGAGGAGAGGAATGAGAAATAAAATCAAATCTGAAAACACCTGCCCCCACCCTCCCATCTTCCAGGCTCAACTTCACTCCCAGCTTCAACCTCCCACCCCCCTCAGCAGCACAGGGGGGGACGGGGAATGGGGGTTACGGTCAGGTAACAATAAGGTAACTATGTGATGGAAATGTAATTTTGTAATGTTTTTGTAACCTAAGTGTATAATGTATAAGGGATTAAAGGCTAGGTGTGCATGTTAGGAGGAGAGATCCCCCATGCACCCAGCGCTGAATAAACCAATGTTGGCTTCTAAACTGCATTGCTGTTTGGAAAGTTGTTATTGCCCTTGAGCGGTAACAAGGGGGACCGCGTGTGAGGTGAGAGGTTCTGGAGTGGAGAAATAAGCAGGGCTCCTAAGCTTCCTTTCATGGTTCTTGACAGTTTAGTCTCTCTTTTTTTTTTTTTCCCCCTTTTTAGAGGCAAACACTGAGAAAAGCAACAGTCTGGTGGAAACACAGCATTTTGAAGAAAAGTATATGGTGGTCGTTACTAAATCTTAACTAAAACATGCAGATACCTATTAACGGAAGAGATCCTCTTTCTGCAACTTGTGGAACTAGGTATAAAAGGAAACATTTGGGCTTCTCTACTGCAGGGCGGCAGTAAAGACCAGGACTGATGCTGCTGCTCAGCCTGCTCTGGGTGCTCCCTGTGCGAAGGACACCACAGGACTGGGATGGTGGTTCCAGCTTTATTCAGATGCAGCCATTTTCCCAGGAGACCTTTTCCTCTCCCTGTCTCTGCAGAGCCCGCAGCTCCGTCTTCGTAGGGCGTAAAGGAGGGGGCTGTAACTGTGTCAAGGTGAAGAGGAAGCGCTGGGAAGGACAGCAGAGCAATTGATAGATGAGAATCCCAGCAAGCCTAGGGTATGTTGCAGCTCCTTTTTGTTTTCTGGGCTTTCTCTCTGTTGTAAGGTGGCCAAGGTTTTGGGGGAATACACACGGCTCCTCCTTTCACCAGCTGCCTAAGCACGTCAAACCTCAGCGGAGGGGAGTTGTACCTTTTCTGCCGGAACCTGAAGTTCTCAACTTTCCAGGTGAGTAATTATTTTCCTTTTGGGTTTGTCCCACTGCAGTGGCATGGGACCCCCCACCGATATATCATCAATGTGTTGGTACGTTTTAACTCCTGAATCCAAAAAATTTCACTCAATAGCCACTGTGACTATTAAGCAGGTATCCTTTATTGCAGTGCTGGAAGTCGCACGGGGATATTTCCACGAGTGTGCGTCTCGACGAGGCACAAATTGTACGTGATTTATACTACAAGAGAGTTACATATCATCAGGTTTCCGATAAATGTTAGTACATATTCATTATTATTCCGGGAAACTCCTGAATATATGCTAATGTCCTGACACGCTGCGCAGTTTCTTTCTCAGGTGGTCATCAGGGGTCGTCCTCCTCAAATCTTCCTCTTTCTCCTCTTCTTCAGCGTACACAGTTGGTGACCTCTCTTTCATGGTCTCCGTTTTGCAAGCTCAGCAACCTCGTTATCCGTCCTGCCCAGATGGTCCCAGGCTTGTTGGCATATTGGGCCCCCTTTATCAGGTTGCCTCAAACTTTGTGTCCTTTTTTCTAGTTCATACCTAAGACTGTTCCCTAATTTATGGCTTCTCTTATCCTGTTTTACATTCCAAACTTTTTTACTAATTGTTTCCAGCCAGCGGAGACCTCTGGCCAACGGTGGCCTGGGGGAGGGAGGGAGGGAGGAGAGGAGAAAGTGAGTTTTTCTTACACAGCCTGGGAAAAAAAGGCAAAAAAGGCAGTGAAGCCTATGGATGGAGACGGACTGCAGGGTCAGATGCCAAAGCAGCCTTCCTAGGGCTGCTGGTCAGAGCCCTGACAAGCCCCGGTACCCTGGGAGGCAGCAGCCAGCCCTGCAGCCTGCTGCGAAACACTTCAGCTCCAACACGGCTCCTCCTTCTGTGCTTTTCAACAGCCCTGCAGCCCCCAGCCCCAGCCCGCATGCGCTGGTGGGCCGGGGAGTGGAGCTGGAGGCATTTTCCCAGCGCTCTGATCTAACAGCACCAGTGGGACTGTTTCCAGCACGCTGCACTGGAGGGCTTATCGGCCTCCCTCCCTATCTCCACCACCCCCGGCCTGATAAACGAGGGGCTGGTGGCAGCCGGGGAAGCACCCAGAGCAGGGGATGGAGCTGGGGACTGGCCAAACACAAGGTGGCAGGCTGGGGTGCTTCTCCCTGAGCCCCTCCCTGTCAATAGGATGTTGCTACCTGTGACTATGGAATCTTAAGATCAATTCAAGCAATTAGAGCCATTGCTCAATCGATGTAACCAAACAAAAGGGAAACCATTGTCACTTAGAACACAATTAGTTGTAAGATAAGGAGCTCTGGAACAATCTCATTTTAAAGAGCTCGGCCTTGGAAGAACAGATGTGCAAAAAGATATAAAGAGTATACAAGGTGATCCCAAAAACCCGGCCTTGAGGGATAAGGTATATGTGATACCAGGAGTGAGTCTGAAGACCCCCCCCCCCCCGAGGTGTCAACAAACATGGGGGAAAGACATTAGCATATGCTAAGGAGTTCCCAAGGAAGATCCCTGCCTGTGATAAGCACTACTGGGAAAGATACTGAATATGTCTATGAACATAGTAGAAATACTTGCTAGTTTTGTCTTTTGGGTGTGCACCTTAGGTGGAGTATATCCCCCGTGCAACCAGCGCTGCAATAAAGAATGCCTGCTTTCTAAAACTTTCCAAATAAGCCTTAGAGAGTGAGTATTTTGCTGCTTTCTGGTAACAGTGTGGTGGAGGGGAAGCAGCAGAGAGGCCCTCCCCACCAGGGTATAGAGAGCAAAGGGTCATACTGGGGAGCAACCAGCTTCCAGGCTGGGCAAAGGGAATGCCCAATGGAGAGGTGGATGGGAGCATTGTGGGAGCGAGGAAATACATCCCCAACAAAACTCAGAGGCACACCAAGAGTGGCTCTAATATTTCCTTGCCAGGGTGGAAAGTAACTGCTGACACCTGCCTATCTTGGGCATGAACAGGTTTTCCCTAAATTAGCCTAATTAGCAGGGCTATAAAAAGCAGCTCACCTAGGCTGTGTGTCTCTCTGCTTCTGTGCTGGAGTGGTGGCTCTCTGAGCTGCAATAGCCTGGGAGCATCTGGGATGTCCTGGATGTAAAGGTGTGTCTCCCTTTACCCACTGAGCAGAAAGTTCAAAAAGTACTTTTTTTTTTTTTTTTAATCTTCAGGAAAGATGCCTGGTGTTGTCCCTATGGACACCTGAGCAGTCCCTGTGCATCCCTGGGGGTCCCTCAGCTGCTCCCTGGCTGGCCTTCAGCTGCTGTGGGGTGTGGGACATACAGCTATTGCTCTCTAGTGGCTCCTGCCTGGGAAGGCTGGCTCCCACCCCTGGCACGGGGATGCTCGGGTCCTGCTTCCGGTCTCCCCCACTCCGGGACACCTGGGCCCGGCATTGTGGGTGCAATCGCACCCGCAGCAGCTTGCCCACGCCTGGAGGTGGCTCACCCACCTCGGTGCACCTCGTCCCTTCATCGCATGGGGGCTGGACCGTACCAGGAACAGCTGGT
>NW_026561919.1:0-136667 GCF_028858705.1 Grus americana
GCCCCGGCCTCCATTGTGTGGCGGTGCAAATACAGCACAGAACAGTGCTGCGCGGCAGGCCCGGCCTCCACTGTGAGGCGTTGCATGCGCAGCGGGGCGTGGCACAGCACGGCTGGCTGGGCCTGCATTGTGAGGCGTTGCAAGTACAGCGGGGCGTGGCACATGGCAGCTGGCCCTGCTTCGATTGTGAGGCAATACAAGCTCTAAGGGGTGCGGCACAGCATGGCAGCCCCGGCCTGTATTGTGAGGCGCTGGAAGTGCAGAGGGGGCAGCGCAGCATAGCGTCCCCGGCCTCCATTGTGAGGCGGTGCCAGTACAGCGTGGCGCAGTGCGGTGCGGTGCAGCGCGGCAGCCTTGGCCTCTATTGTGAGGTGGTTGAAGTGCAGCGGGCGAGGCGCAGCGCGGCGACCCCGGACTCCATTGTCAGGCGCTGAAAGTAGAGACCGGCGCGGCGCAGCGCGGCACGCCCGGCCTTCATTATTAGGCGGTGCAAGTGCAGCGCTTTGCACACATGCTCCATTGTCAAGCGGTGCACGTGCAGAAGGGCGCAGCACAGCGCGGCAGCCCCGGCCTCCATTGTGTGGCGGTGCAATTACAGCGGGGCTTGGGGCAGTGCAGCAGCTCCAGCCTGCATTGTGAGGCAGTGAAAGCGTAGCGGGGCGCCACGCAGCACAATGGCCCTGGCCTGCATTATGAGGCAGTGCAAGTGCAGCGGGGCGTGGCGCAGGGAGGATTTCCTGGCCTCCATTGTGAGGCGGTGCAAATACAGCACAGAACAGTGCTGCGCGGCAGGCCCGGCCTCCTCTGTGAGGCGTTGCATGCGCAGCGGGGCGTGGCGCAGCACGGCTGGCTGGGCCTGCATTGTGAGGCGTTGCAAGTACAGCGGGGGGGTGGCACATGGCAGCTGGCCCCGCTTCGATTGTGAGGCAATACAAGTTCTAAGGGGTGCGGCACAGCATGGCAGCCCCGGCCTGCATTGTGAGGCGCTGGAAGTGCAGGGGGGTGCAGCGCAGCATAGCGGCCCCGGCCTCCATTGTGAGGCGGTGCCAGTACAGCGTGGCGCAGTGCGGTGCGGTGCAGCGCGGCAGCCTTGGCCTCTATTGTGAGGTGGTTGAAGTGCAGCGGGCGAGGCGCAGCGCGGCGACCCCGGACTCCATTGTCAGGCGCTGAAAGTAGAGACCGGCGCGGCGCAGCGCGGCACGACCGGCCTTCATTATTAGGCGGTGCAAGTGCAGCGTTGCGCAGTGCAGCGCTTTGCACACATGCTCCATTGTCAAGCGGTGCACGTGCAGAAGGGCGCAGCACAGCGCGGCAGCCCCGGCCTCCATTGTGTGGCGGTGCAATTACAGCGGGGCTTGGGGCAGCGCAGCAGCTCCAGCCTGCATTGTGAGGCAGTGAAAGTGTAGCGGGGCGCCACGCAGCACAATGGCCCTGGCCTGCATTATGAGGCAGTGCAAGTGCAGCGGGGCGTGGCGCAGGGAGGATTTCCTGGCCTCCATTGTGAGGCGGTGCAAATACAGCACAGAACAGTGCTGCGCGGCAGGCCCGGCCTCCACTGTGAGGCATTGCATGCGCAGGGGGGCGTGGCGCAGCATGGCTGGCTGGCCCTCCATTGTGAGGCGTTGCAAGTACAGCGGGGCGTGGCACATGGCAGCTGGCCCCGCTTCGATTGTGAGGCAATACAAGTTCTAAGGGGTGCGGCACAGCATGGCAGCCCCAGCCTGCATTGTGAGGCGCTGGAAGTGCAGGGGGGTGCAGCGCAGCATAGCGGCCCCGGCCTCCATTGTGAGGCGGTGCCAGTACAGCGTGGCGCAGTGCGGTGCGGTGCAGCGCGGCAGCCTTGGCCTCTATTGTGAGGTGGTTGAAGTGCAGCGGGCGAGGCGCAGCGCGGCGACTCCGGACTCCATTCTCAGGCTCTGAAATTAGAGAGGGGCGCGGCGGAGCACGGCACACCCGGACTTCATTATTAGGCGGTGCAAGTGCAGCGTTGCGCAGTGCAGCGCTGCGCACACATACTCCATTGTCAGGCGGTGCACGTGCAGAAGGGCGCAGCACAGCGCGGCAGCCCCGGCCTCCATTGTGTGGCGGTGCAATTACAGCGGGGCTTGGGGCAGTGCAGCAGCTCCAGCCTGCATTATGAGGTAGTGCAAGTGCAGCGGGGCGTGGCGCAGGGAGGATTTCCTGGCCTCCATTGTGAGGCGGTGCAAATACAGCACAGAACAGTGCTGCGCGGCAGGCCCGGCCTCCTCTGTGAGGCGTTGCATGCGCAGCGGGGCGTGGCGCAGCACGGCTGGCTGGGCCTGCATTGTGAGGCGTTGCAAGTACAGCGGGGCGTGGCACATGGCAGCTGGCCCCGCTTCGATTGTGAGGCAATACAAGTTCTAAGGGGTGCGGCACAGCATGGCAGCCCCGGCCTGCATTGTGAGGCGCTGGAAGTGCAGGGGGGGCAGCGCAGCATAGCGTCCCCGGCCTCCATTGTGAGGCGGTGCCAGTACAGCGTGGCGCAGTGCGGTGCGGTGCAGCGCGGCAGCCTTGGCCTCTATTGTGAGGGGGTTGAAGTGCAGCGGGCGAGGCGCAGCGCGGCGACCCCGGACTCCATTGTCAGGTGCTGAAAGTAGAGACCGGCGCGGCGCAGCACGGCACGCCCGGCCTTCATTATTAGGCGGTGCAAGTGCAGCGTTGCGCAGTGCAGCGCTGCGCACACATACTCCATTGTCAAGCGGTGCACGTGCAGAAGGGCGCAGCACAGCGCGGCAGCCCCGGCCTCCATTGTGTGGCGGTGCAATTACAGCGGGGCTTGGAGCAGCGCAGCAGCTCCAGCCTGCATTGTGAGGCAGTGAAAGTGCAGCGGGGCATGGCACAGGGCAGCATCCCTGGCCTCCATTGTGAGGCGGTGCAAATACAGCACAGAACAGTGCTGCGCGGCAGGCCCGGCCTCCTCTGTGAGGCGTTGCATGCGCTGCGGGGCGTGGCGCAGCACGGCTGGATGGGCCTGCATTGTGAGGCGTTGCAAGTACAGCGGGGCGTGGCACATGGCAGCTGGCCCCGCTTCGATTGTGAGGCAATACAAGTTCTAAGGGGTGCGGCACAGCATGGCAGCCCCGGCCTGCATTGTGAGGCGCTGGAAGTGCAGGGGGGTGCAGCGCAGCATAGTGGCCCCGGCCTCCATTGTGAGGCGGTGCCAGTACAGCGTGGCGCAGTGCGGTGCGGTGCAGCGCGGCAGCCTTGGCCTCTATTGTGAGGTGGTTGAAGTGCAGCGGGCGAGGCGCAGCGCGGCGACCCCGGACTCCATTGTCAGGCGCTGAAAGTAGAGACCGGCGCGGCGCAGCGCGGCACGCCCAGCCTTCATTATTAGGCGGTGCAAGTGCAGCGTTGCGCAGTGCAGCGCTTCGCACACATGCTCCATTGTCAAGCGGTGCACGTGCAGAAGGGCGCAGCACAGCGCGGCAGCCCCGGCCTCCATTGTGTGGCGGTGCAAATACAGCACAGAACAGTGCTGCGCGGCAGGCCCGGCCTCCACTGTGAGGCGTTGCATGCGCAGCGGGGCGTGGCACAGCACGGCTGGCTGGGCCTGCATTGTGAGGCGTTGCAAGTACAGCGGGGCGTGGCACATGGCAGCTGGCCCTGCTTCGATTGTGAGGCAATACAAGCTCTAAGGGGTGCGGCACAGCATGGCAGCCCCGGCCTGTATTGTGAGGCGCTGGAAGTGCAGAGGGGGCAGCGCAGCATAGCGTCCCCGGCCTCCATTGTGAGGCGGTGCCAGTACAGCGTGGCGCAGTGCGGTGCGGTGCAGCGCGGCAGCCTTGGCCTCTATTGTGAGGTGGTTGAAGTGCAGCGGGCGAGGCGCAGCGCGGCGACCCCGGACTCCATTGTCAGGCGCTGAAAGTAGAGACCGGCGCGGCGCAGCGCGGCACGCCCGGCCTTCATTATTAGGCGGTGCAAGTGCAGCGCTTTGCACACATGCTCCATTGTCAAGCGGTGCACGTGCAGAGGGGCGCAGCACAGCGCGGCAGCCCCGGCCTCCATTGTGTGGCGGTGCAATTACAGCGGGGCTTGGGGCAGTGCAGCAGCTCCAGCCTGCATTGTGAGGCAGTGAAAGTGTAGCGGGGCGCCACGCAGCACAATGGCCCTGGCCTGCATTATGAGGCAGTGCAAGTGCAGCGGGGCGTGGCGCAGGGAGGATTTCCTGGCCTCCATTGTGAGGCGGTGCAAATACAGCACAGAACAGTGCTGCGCGGCAGGCCCGGCCTCCTCTGTGAGGCGTTGCATGCGCAGCGGGGCGTGGCGCAGCACGGCTGGCTGGCCCTCCATTGTGAGGCGTTGCAAGTACAGCAGGGCGTGGCACATGGCAGCTGGCCCCGCTTCGATTGTGAGGCAATACAAGTTCTAAGGGGTGCGGCACAGCATGGCAGCCCCGGCCTGCATTGTGAGGCGCTGGAAGTGCAGGGGGGTGCAGCGCAGCATAGCGGCCCCGGCCTCCATTGTGAGGCGGTGCCAGTACAGCGTGGCGCAGTGCGGTGCGGTGCAGCGCGGCAGCCTTGGCCTCTATTGTGAGGTGGTTGAAGTGCAGCGGGCGAGGCGCAGCGCGGCGACCCCGGACTCCATTGTCAGGCGCTGAAAGTAGAGACCGGCGCGGCGCAGCACGGCACGACCGGCCTTCATTATTAGGCGGTGCAAGTGCAGCGTTGCGCAGTGCAGCGCTTCGCACACATGCTCCATTGTCAAGCGGTGCACGTGCAGAAGGGCGCAGCACAGCGCGGCAGCCCCGGCCTCCATTGTGTGGCGGTGCAATTACAGCGGGGCTTGGGGCAGCGCAGCAGCTCCAGCCTGCATTGTGAGGCAGTGAAAGTGTAGCGGGGCGCCACGCAGCACAATGGCCCTGGCCTGCATTATGAGGCAGTGCAAGTGCAGCGGGGCGTGGCGCAGGGAGGATTTCCTGGCCTCCATTGTGAGGCGGTGCAAATACAGCACAGAACAGTGCTGCGCGGCAGGCCCGGCCTCCACTGTGAGGCATTGCATGCGCAGGGGGGCGTGGCGCAGCACGGCTGGCTGGCCCTCCATTGTGAGGCGTTGCAAGTACAGCGGGGCGTGGCACATGGCAGCTGGCCCCGCTTCGATTGTGAGGCAATACAAGTTCTAAGGGGTGCGGCACAGCATGGCAGCCCCAGCCTGCATTGTGAGGCGCTGGAAGTGCAGGGGGGTGCAGCGCAGCATAGCGGCCCCGGCCTCCATTGTGAGGCGGTGCCAGTACAGCGTGGCGCAGTGCGGTGCGGTGCAGCGCGGCAGCCTTGGCCTCTATTGTGAGGTGGTTGAAGTGCAGCGGGCGAGGCGCAGCGCGGCGACCCCGGACTCCATTGTCAGGTGCTGAAAGTAGAGACCGGCGCGGCGCAGCACGGCACGCCCGGCCTTCATTATTAGGCGGTGCAAGTGCAGCGTTGCGCAGTGCAGCGCTGCGCACACATACTCCATTGTCAAGCGGTGCACGTGCAGAAGGGCGCAGCACAGCGCGGCAGCCCCGGCCTCCATTGTGTGGCGGTGCAATTACAGCGGGGCTTGGAGCAGCGCAGCAGCTCCAGCCTGCATTGTGAGGCAGTGAAAGTGCAGCGGGGCATGGCACAGGGCAGCATCCCTGGCCTCCATTGTGAGGCGGTGCAAATACAGCACAGAACAGTGCTGCGCGGCAGGCCCGGCCTCCTCTGTGAGGCGTTGCATGCGCTGCGGGGCGTGGCGCAGCACGGCTGGATGGGCCTGCATTGTGAGGCGTTGCAAGTACAGCGGGGCGTGGCACATGGCAGCTGGCCCCGCTTCGATTGTGAGGCAATACAAGTTCTAAGGGGTGCGGCACAGCATGGCAGCCCCGGCCTGCATTGTGAGGCGCTGGAAGTGCAGGGGGGTGCAGCGCAGCATAGCGGCCCCGGCCTCCATTGTGAGGCGGTGCCAGTACAGCGTGGCGCAGTGCGGTGCGGTGCAGCGCGGCAGCCTTGGCCTCTATTGTGAGGTGGTTGAAGTGCAGCGGGCGAGGCGCAGCGCGGCGACCCCGGACTCCATTGTCAGGCGCTGAAAGTAGAGACCGGCGCGGCGCAGCGCGGCACGCCCAGCCTTCGTTATTAGGCGGTGCAAGTGCAGCGTTGCGCAGTGCAGCGCTTCGCACACATGCTCCATTGTCAAGCGGTGCACGTGCAGAAGGGCGCAGCACAGCGCGGCAGCCCCGGCCTCCATTGTGTGGCGGTGCAAATACAGCACAGAACAGTGCTGCGCGGCAGGCCCGGCCTCCACTGTGAGGCGTTGCATGCGCAGCGGGGCGTGGCACAGCACGGCTGGCTGGGCCTGCATTGTGAGGCGTTGCAAGTACAGCGGGGCGTGGCACATGGCAGCTGGCCCTGCTTCGATTGTGAGGCAATACAAGCTCTAAGGGGTGCGGCACAGCATGGCAGCCCCGGCCTGTATTGTGAGGCGCTGGAAGTGCAGAGGGGGCAGCGCAGCATAGCGTCCCCGGCCTCCATTGTGAGGCGGTGCCAGTACAGCGTGGCGCAGTGCGGTGCGGTGCAGCGCGGCAGCCTTGGCCTCTATTGTGAGGTGGTTGAAGTGCAGCGGGCGAGGCGCAGCGCGGCGACCCCGGACTCCATTGTCAGGCGCTGAAAGTAGAGACCGGCGCGGCGCAGCGCGGCACGCCCGGCCTTCATTATTAGGCGGTGCAAGTGCAGCGCTTTGCACACATGCTCCATTGTCAAGCGGTGCACGTGCAGAGGGGCGCAGCACAGCGCGGCAGCCCCGGCCTCCATTGTGTGGCGGTGCAATTACAGCGGGGCTTGGGGCAGTGCAGCAGCTCCAGCCTGCATTGTGAGGCAGTGAAAGTGTAGCGGGGCGCCACGCAGCACAATGGCCCTGGCCTGCATTATGAGGCAGTGCAAGTGCAGCGGGGCGTGGCGCAGGGAGGATTTCCTGGCCTCCATTGTGAGGCGGTGCAAATACAGCACAGAACAGTGCTGCGCGGCAGGCCCGGCCTCCTCTGTGAGGCGTTGCATGCGCAGCGGGGCGTGGCGCAGCACGGCTGGCTGGCCCTCCATTGTGAGGCGTTGCAAGTACAGCAGGGCGTGGCACATGGCAGCTGGCCCCGCTTCGATTGTGAGGCAATACAAGTTCTAAGGGGTGCGGCACAGCATGGCAGCCCCGGCCTGCATTGTGAGGCGCTGGAAGTGCAGGGGGGGTGCAGCGCAGCATAGCGGCCCCGGCCTCCATTGTGAGGCGGTGCCAGTACAGCGTGGCGCAGTGCGGTGCGGTGCAGCGCGGCAGCCTTGGCCTCTATTGTGAGGTGGTTGAAGTGCAGCGGGCGAGGCGCAGCGCGGCGACCCCGGACTCCATTGTCAGGCGCTGAAAGTAGAGACCGGCGCGGCGCAGCGCGGCACGACCGGCCTTCATTATTAGGCGGTGCAAGTGCAGCGTTGCGCAGTGCAGCGCTTCGCACACATGCTCCATTGTCAAGCGGTGCACGTGCAGAAGGGCGCAGCACAGCGCGGCAGCCCCGGCCTCCATTGTGTGGCGGTGCAATTACAGCGGGGCTTGGGGCAGCGCAGCAGCTCCAGCCTGCATTGTGAGGCAGTGAAAGTGTAGCGGGGCGCCACGCAGCACAATGGCCCTGGCCTGCATTATGAGGCAGTGCAAGTGCAGCGGGGCGTGGCGCAGGGAGGATTTCCTGGCCTCCATTGTGAGGCGGTGCAAATACAGCACAGAACAGTGCTGCGCGGCAGGCCCGGCCTCCACTGTGAGGCATTGCATGCGCAGGGGGGCGTGGCGCAGCACGGCTGGCTGGCCCTCCATTGTGAGGCGTTGCAAGTACAGCGGGGCGTGGCACATGGCAGCTGGCCCCGCTTCGATTGTGAGGCAATACAAGTTCTAAGGGGTGCGGCACAGCATGGCAGCCCCAGCCTGCATTGTGAGGCGCTGGAAGTGCAGGGGGGTGCAGCGCAGCATAGCGGCCCCGGCCTCCATTGTGAGGCGGTGCCAGTACAGCGTGGCGCAGTGCGGTGCGGTGCAGCGCGGCAGCCTTGGCCTCTATTGTGAGGTGGTTGAAGTGCAGCGGGCGAGGCGCAGCGCGGCGACTCCGGACTCCATTCTCAGGCTCTGAAATTAGAGAGGGGCGCGGCGCAGCACGGCTCACCCGGACTTCATTATTAGGCGGTGCAAGTGCAGCGTTGCGCAGTGCAGCGCTGCGCACACATACTCCATTGTCAAGCGGTGCACGTGCAGAAGGGCGCAGCACAGCGCGGCAGCCCCGGCCTCCATTGTGTGGCGGTGCAATTACAGCGGGGCTTGGGGCAGTGCAGCAGCTCCAGCCTGCATTATGAGGTAGTGCAAGTGCAGCGGGGCGTGGCGCAGGGAGGATTTCCTGGCCTCCATTGTGAGGCGGTGCAAATACAGCACAGAACAGTGCTGCGCGGCAGGCCCGGCCTCCTCTGTGAGGCGTTGCATGCGCTGCGGGGCGTGGCGCAGCACGGCTGGCTGGGCCTGCATTGTGAGGCGTTGCAAGTACAGCGGGGCGTGGCACATGGCAGCTGGCCCCGCTTCGATTGTGAGGCAATACAAGTTCTAAGGGGTGCGGCACAGCATGGCAGCCCCGGCCTGCATTGTGAGGCGCTGGAAGTGCAGGGGGGGCAGCGCAGCATAGCGTCCCCGGCCTCCATTGTGAGGCGGTGCCAGTACAGCGTGGCGCAGTGCGGTGCGGTGCAGCGCGGCAGCCTTGGCCTCTATTGTGAGGTGGTTGAAGTGCAGAGGGCGAGGCGCAGCGCGGCGACCCCGGACTCCATTGTCAGGCGCTGAAAGTAGAGACCGGCGCGGCGCAGCGCGGCACGCCCGGCCTTCATTATTAGGCGGTGCAAGTGCAGCGCTTTGCACACATGCTCCATTGTCAAGCGGTGCACGTGCAGAGGGGCGCAGCACAGCGCGGCAGCCCCGGCCTCCATTGTGTGGCGGTGCAATTACAGCGGGGCTTGGGGCAGTGCAGCAGCTCCAGCCTGCATTGTGAGGCAGTGAAAGTGTAGCGGGGCGCCACGCAGCACAATGGCCCTGGCCTGCATTATGAGGCAGTGCAAGTGCAGCAGGGCGTGGCGCAGGGAGGATTTCCTGGCCTCCATTGTGAGGCGGTGCAAATACAGCACAGAACAGTGCTGCGCGGCAGGCCCGGCCTCCTCTGTGAGGCGTTGCATGCGCAGCGGGGCGTGGCGCAGCACGGCTGGCTGGGCCTGCATTGTGAGGCGTTGCAAGTACAGCAGGGCGTGGCACATGGCAGCTGGCCCCGCTTCGATTGTGAGGCAATACAAGTTCTAAGGGGTGCGGCACAGCATGGCAGCCCCGGCCTGCATTGTGAGGCGCTGGAAGTGCAGGGGGGTGCAGCGCAGCATAGCGGCCCCGGCCTCCATTGTGAGGCGGTGCCAGTACAGCGTGGCGCAGTGCGGTGCGGTGCAGCGCGGCAGCCTTGGCCTCTATTGTGAGGTGGTTGAAGTGCAGCGGGCGAGGCGCAGCGCGGCGACCCCGGACTCCATTGTCAGGCGCTGAAAGTAGAGACCGGCGCGGCGCAGCGCGGCACGACCGGCCTTCATTATTAGGCGGTGCAAGTGCAGCGTTGCGCAGTGCAGCGCTTCGCACACATGCTCCATTGTCAAGCGGTGCACGTGCAGAAGGGCGCAGCACAGCGCGGCAGCCCCGGCCTCCATTGTGTGGCGGTGCAATTACAGCGGGGCTTGGGGCAGCGCAGCAGCTCCAGCCTGCATTGTGAGGCAGTGAAAGTGTAGCGGGGCGCCACGCAGCACAATGGCCCTGGCCTGCATTATGAGGCAGTGCAAGTGCAGCGGGGCGTGGCGCAGGGAGGATTTCCTGGCCTCCATTGTGAGGCGGTGCAAATACAGCACAGAACAGTGCTGCGCGGCAGGCCCGGCCTCCACTGTGAGGCATTGCATGCGCAGGGGGGCGTGGCGCAGCACGGCTGGCTGGCCCTCCATTGTGAGGCGTTGCAAGTACAGCGGGGCGTGGCACATGGCAGCTGGCCCCGCTTCGATTGTGAGGCAATACAAGTTCTAAGGGGTGCGGCACAGCATGGCAGCCCCAGCCTGCATTGTGAGGCGCTGGAAGTGCAGGGGGGTGCAGCGCAGCATAGCGGCCCCGGCCTCCATTGTGAGGCGGTGCCAGTACAGCGTGGCGCAGTGCGGTGCGGTGCAGCGCGGCAGCCTTGGCCTCTATTGTGAGGTGGTTGAAGTGCAGCGGGCGAGGCGCAGCGCGGCGACTCCGGACTCCATTCTCAGGCTCTGAAATTAGAGAGGGGCGCGGCGCAGCACGGCTCACCCGGACTTCATTATTAGGCGGTGCAAGTGCAGCGTTGCGCAGTGCAGCGCTGCGCACACATACTCCATTGTCAGGCGGTGCACGTGCAGAAGGGCGCAGCACAGCGCGGCAGCCCCGGCCTCCATTGTGTGGCGGTGCAATTACAGCGGGGCTTGGGGCAGTGCAGCAGCTCCAGCCTGCATTATGAGGTAGTGCAAGTGCAGCGGGGCGTGGCGCAGGGAGGATTTCCTGGCCTCCATTGTGAGGCGGTGCAAATACAGCACAGAACAGTGCTGCGCGGCAGGCCCGGCCTCCTCTGTGAGGCGTTGCATGCGCTGCGGGGCGTGGCGCAGCACGGCTGGCTGGGCCTGCATTGTGAGGCGTTGCAAGTACAGCGGGGCGTGGCACATGGCAGCTGGCCCCGCTTCGATTGTGAGGCAATACAAGTTCTAAGGGGTGCGGCACAGCATGGCAGCCCCGGCCTGCATTGTGAGGCGCTGGAAGTGCAGGGGGGGCAGCGCAGCATAGCGTCCCCGGCCTCCATTGTGAGGCGGTGCCAGTACAGCGTGGCGCAGTGCGGTGCGGTGCAGCGCGGCAGCCTTGGCCTCTATTGTGAGGGGGTTGAAGTGCAGCGGGCGAGGCGCAGCGCGGCGACCCCGGACTCCATTGTCAGGTGCTGAAAGTAGAGACCGGCGCGGCGCAGCACGGCACGCCCGGCCTTCATTATTAGGCGGTGCAAGTGCAGCGTTGCGCAGTGCAGCGCTGCGCACACATACTCCATTGTCAAGCGGTGCACGTGCAGAAGGGCGCAGCACAGCGCGGCAGCCCCGGCCTCCATTGTGTGGCGGTGCAATTACAGCGGGGCTTGGAGCAGCGCAGCAGCTCCAGCCTGCATTGTGAGGCAGTGAAAGTGCAGCGGGGCATGGCACAGGGCAGCATCCCTGGCCTCCATTGTGAGGCGGTGCAAATACAGCACAGAACAGTGCTGCGCGGCAGGCCCGGCCTCCTCTGTGAGGCGTTGCATGCGCTGCGGGGCGTGGCGCAGCACGGCTGGATGGGCCTGCATTGTGAGGCGTTGCAAGTACAGCTGGGCGTGGCACATGGCAGCTGGCCCCGCTTCGATTGTGAGGCAATACAAGTTCTAAGGGGTGCGGCACAGCATGGCAGCCCCGGCCTGCATTGTGAGGCGCTGGAAGTGCAGGGGGGTGCAGCGCAGCATAGCGTCCCCGGCCTCCATTGTGAGGCGGTGCCAGTACAGCGTGGCGCAGTGCGGTGCGGTGCAGCGCGGCAGCCTTGGCCTCTATTGTGAGGTGGTTGAAGTGCAGCGGGCGAGGCGCAGCGCGGCGACCCCGGACTCCATTGTCAGGCGCTGAAAGTAGAGACCGGCGCGGCGCAGCGCGGCACGCCCAGCCTTCGTTATTAGGCGGTGCAAGTGCAGCGTTGCGCAGTGCAGCGCTTCGCACACATGCTCCATTGTCAAGCGGTGCACGTGCAGAAGGGCGCAGCACAGCGCGGCAGCCCCGGCCTCCATTGTGTGGCAGTGCAAATACAGCACAGAACAGTGCTGCGCGGCAGGCCCGGCCTCCACTGTGAGGCCTTGCATGCGCAGCGGGGCGTGGCACAGCACGGCTGGCTGGGCCTCCATTGTGAGGCGTTGCAAGTACAGCGGGGCGTGGCACATGGCAGCTGGCCCTGCTTCGATTGTGAGGCAATACAAGCTCTAAGGGGTGCGGCACAGCATGGCAGCCCCGGCCTGTATTGTGAGGCGCTGGAAGTGCAGAGGGGGCAGCGCAGCATAGCGTCCCCGGCCTCCATTGTGAGGCGGTGCCAGTACAGCGTGGCGCAGTGCGGTGCGGTGCAGCGCGGCAGCCTTGGCCTCTATTGTGAGGTGGTTGAAGTGCAGCGGGCGAGGCGCAGCGCGGCGACCCCGGACTCCATTGTCAGGCGCTGAAAGTAGAGACCGGCGCGGCGCAGCGCGGCACGCCCGGCCTTCATTATTAGGCGGTGCAAGTGCAGCGCTTTGCACACATGCTCCATTGTCAAGCGGTGCACGTGCAGAGGGGCGCAGCACAGCGCGGCAGCCCCGGCCTCCATTGTGTGGCGGTGCAATTACAGCGGGGCCTGGGGCAGCGCAGCAGCTCCAGCCTGCATTGTGAGGCAGTGAAAGTGTAGCGGGGCGCCACGCAGCACAATGGCCCTGGCCTGCATTATGAGGCAGTGCAAGTGCAGCGGGGCGTGGCGCAGGGAGGATTTCCTGGCCTCCATTGTGAGGCGGTGCAAATACAGCACAGAACAGTGCTGCGCGGCAGGCCCGGCCTCCTCTGTGAGGCGTTGCATGCGCAGCGGGGCGTGGCGCAGCACGGCTGGCTGGGCCTGCATTGTGAGGCGTTGCAAGTACAGCAGGGCGTGGCACATGGCAGCTGGCCCCGCTTCGATTGTGAGGCAATACAAGTTCTAAGGGGTGCGGCACAGCATGGCAGCCCCGGCCTGCATTGTGAGGCGCTGGAAGTGCAGGGGGGTGCAGCGCAGCATAGCGGCCCCAGCCTCCATTGTGAGGCGGTGCCAGTACAGCGTGGCGCAGTGCGGTGCGGTGCAGCGCGGCAGCCTTGGCCTCTATTGTGAGGTGGTTGAAGTGCAGCGGGCGAGGCGCAGCGCGGCGACCCCGGACTCCATTGTCAGGCGCTGAAAGTAGAGACCGGCGCGGCGCAGCGCGGCACGACCGGCCTTCATTATTAGGCGGTGCAAGTGCAGCGTTGCGCAGTGCAGCGCTTCGCACACATGCTCCATTGTCAAGCGGTGCACGTGCAGAAGGGCGCAGCACAGCGCGGCAGCCCCGGCCTCCATTGTGTGGCGGTGCAATTACAGCGGGGCTTGGGGCAGCGCAGCAGCTCCAGCCTGCATTGTGAGGCAGTGAAAGTGTAGCGGGGCGCCACGCAGCACAATGGCCCTGGCCTGCATTATGAGGCAGTGCAAGTGCAGCGGGGCGTGGCGCAGGGAGGATTTCCTGGCCTCCATTGTGAGGCGGTGCAAATACAGCACAGAACAGTGCTGCGCGGCAGGCCCGGACTCCACTGTGAGGCATTGCATGCGCAGCGGGGCGTGGCGCAGCACGGCTGGCTGGCCCTCCATTGTGAGGCGTTGCAAGTACAGCGGGGCGTGGCACATGGCAGCTGGCCCCGCTTCGATTGTGAGGCAATACAAGTTCTAAGGGGTGCGGCACAGCATGGCAGCCCCAGCCTGCATTGTGAGGCGCTGGAAGTGCAGGGGGGTGCAGCGCAGCATAGCGGCCCCGGCCTCCATTGTGAGGCGGTGCCAGTACAGCGTGGCGCAGTGCGGTGCGGTGCAGCGCGGCAGCCTTGGCCTCTATTGTGAGGTGGTTGAAGTGCAGCGGGCGAGGCGCAGCGCAGCGACCCCGGACTCCATTCTCAGGCGCTGATATTAGAGAGGGGCGCGGCGCAGCACGGCACACCCGGACTTCATTATTAGGCGGTGCAAGTGCAGCGTTGCGCAGTGCAGCGCTTCGCACACATGCTCCATTGTCAAGCGGTGCACGTGCAGAAGGGCGCAGCACAGCGCGGCAGCCCCGGCCTCCATTGTGTGGCGGTGCAATTACAGCGGGGCTTGGGGCAGTGCAGCAGCTCCAGCCTGCATTATGAGGTAGTGCAAGTGCAGCGGGGCGTGGCGCAGGGAGGATTTCCTGGCCTCCATTGTGAGGCGGTGCAAATACAGCACAGAACAGTGCTGCGCGGCAGGCCCGGCCTCCTCTGTGAGGCGTTGCATGCGCTGCGGGGCGTGGCGCAGCACGGCTGGCTGGGCCTGCATTGTGAGGCGTTGCAAGTACAGCGGGGCGTGGCACATGGCAGCTGGCCCCGCTTCGATTGTGAGGCAATACAAGTTCTAAGGGGTGCGGCACAGCATGGCAGCCCCGGCCTGCATTGTGAGGCGCTGGAAGTGCAGGGGGGGCAGCGCAGCATAGCGTCCCCGGCCTCCATTGTGAGGCGGTGCCAGTACAGCGTGGCGCAGTGCGGTGCGGTGCAGCGCGGCAGCCTTGGCCTCTATTGTGAGGGGGTTGAAGTGCAGCGGGCGAGGCGCAGCGCGGCGACCCCGGACTCCATTGTCAGGTGCTGAAAGTAGAGACCGGCGCGGCGCAGCACGGCACGCCCGGCCTTCATTATTAGGCGGTGCAAGTGCAGCGTTGCGCAGTGTAGCGCTGCGCACACATGCTCCATTGTCAAGCGGTGCACGTGCAGAAGGGCGCAGCACAGCGCGGCAGCCCCGGCCTCCATTGTGTGGCGGTGCAATTACAGCGGGGCTTGGGGCAGTGCAGCAGCTCCAGCTTGCATTATGAGGCAGTGCAAGTGCAGCGGGGCGTGGCGCAGGGAGGCTTTCCTGGCCTCCATTGTGAGGCGGTGCAAATACAGCACAGAACAGTGCTGCGCGGCAGGCCCGGCCTCCTCTGTGAGGCGTTGCATGCGCTGCGGGGCGTGGCGCAGCACGGCTGGCTGGGCCTGCATTGTGAGGCGTTGCAAGTACAGCGGGGCGTGGCACATGGCAGCTGGCCCCGCTTCGATTGTGAGGCAATACAAGTTCTAAGGGGTGCGGCACAGCGTGGCAGCCCCGGCCTGCATTGTGAGGCGCTGGAAGTGCAGGGGGGGCAGCGCAGCATAGCGTCCCCGGCCTCCATTGTGAGGCGGTGCCAGTACAGCGTGGCGCAGTGCGGTGCGGTGCAGCGCGGCAGCCTTGGCCTCTATTGTGAGGTGGTTGAAGTGCAGCGGGCGAGGCGCAGCGCGGCGACCCCGGACTCCATTGTCAGGCGCTGAAAGTAGAGACCGGCGAGGCGCAGCGCAGCACGCCCGGCCTTCATTATTAGGCGGTGCAAGTGCAGCGCTTTGCACACATGCTCCATTGTCAAGCGGTGCACGTGCAGAAGGGCGCAGCACAGCGCGGCAGCCCCGGCCTCCATTGTGTGGCGGTGCAATTACAGCGGGGCTTGGGGCAGCGCAGCAGCTCCAGCCTGCATTGTGAGGCAGTGAAAGTGTAGCGGGGCGCCACGCAGCACAATGGCCCTGGCCAGCATTATGAGGCCATGCAAGTGCAGTGGGGCGTGGCACAGGGCGGCATCCCTGGCCTCCATTGTGAGGCGGTGCCAGTACAGCGTGGCGCAGTGCGGTGCGGTGCAGCGCGGCAGCCTTGGCCTCTATTGTGAGGTGGTTGAAGTGCAGCGGGCGAGGCGCAGCGCGGCGACCCCGGACTCCATTGTCAGGCGCTGAAAGTAGAGACCGGCGCGGCGCAGCGCGGCACGCCCGGCCTTCATTATTAGGCTGTGCAAGTGCAGCGTTGCGCAGTGCAGCGCTTCGCACACATGCTCCATTGTCAAGCGGTGCACGTGCAGAAGGGCGCAGCACAGCGCGGCAGCCCCGGCCTCCATTGTGTGGCGGTGCAATTACAGCGGGGCTTGGGGCAGCGCAGCAGCTCCAGCCTGCATTGTGAGGCAGTGAAAGTGTAGCGGGGCGCCACGCAGCACAACGGCCCTGGCCTGCATTGTGAGGCAGTGCAAGTGCAGTGGGGCGCCACGCAGCACAACGGCCCTGGCCAGCATTATGAGGCCATGCAAGTGCAGTGGGGCGTGGCACAGGGCGGCATCCCTGGCCTCCATTGTGAGGCGGTGCAAATACAGCACAGAACAGTGCTGCGCGGCAGGCCCGGCCTCCTCTGTGAGGCGTTGCATGCGCAGCGGGGCGTGGCGCAGCACGGCTGGCTGTGCCTGCATTGTGAGGCGTTGCAAGTACAGCGGGGCGTGGCACATGGCAGCTGGCCCCGCTTCGATTGTGAGGCAATACAAGTTCTAAGGGGTGTGGCACAGCGTGGCAGCCCCGGCCTGCATTGTGAGGCGCTGGAAGTGCAGGGGGGTTCAGCGCAGCATAGCGTCCCCGGCCTCCATTGTGACGCGGTGCCAGTACAGCGTGGCGCAGTGCGGTGCGGTGCAGCGCGGCAGCCTTGGCCTCTATTGTGAGGGGGTTGAAGTGCAGCGGGCGAGGCGCAGCGCGGCGACCCCGGACTCCATTGTCAGGTGCTGAAAGTAGAGACCGGCGCGGCGCAGCACGGCACGCCCGGCCTTCATTATTAGGCGGTGCAAGTGCAGCGTTGCGCAGTGCAGCGCTGCGCACACATGCTCCATTGTCAAGCGGTGCACGTGCAGAAGGGCGCAGCACAGCGCGGCAGCCCCGGCCTCCATTGTGTGGCGGTGCAATTACAGCGGGGCTTGGGGCAGTGCAGCAGCTCCAGCCTGCATTGTGAGGCAGTGAAAGTGTAGCGGGGCGCCACGCAGCACAATGGCCCTGGCCTGCATTATGAGGCAGTGCAAGTGCAGCGGGGCGTGGCGCAGGGAGGATTTCCTGGCCTCCATTGTGAGGCGGTGCAAATACAGCACAGAACAGTGCTGCGCGGCAGGCCCGGCCTCCACTGTGAGGCGTTGCATGCGCTGCGGGGCGTGGCGCAGCACGGCTGGCTGGGCCTGCATTGTGAGGCGTTGCAAGTACAGCGGGTCGTGGCACATGGCAGCTGGCCCCGCTTCGATTGTGAGGCAATACAAGTTCTAAGGGGTGCGGCACAGCATGGCAGCCCCGGCCTGTATTGTGAGGCGCTGGAAGTGCAGGGGGGCGCAGCACAGCATAGCGGCCCCGGCCTCCATTGTGAGGCGGTGCCAGTACAGCGTGGCGCAGTGCGGTGCGGTGCAGCGCGGCAGCCTTGGCCTCTATTGTGAGGTGGTTGAAGTGCAGCGGGCGAGGCGCAGCGCGGCGACCCCGGACTCCATTGTCAGGCGCTGAAAGTAGAGAGGGGCGCGGCGCAGCACGGCTCACCCGGACTTCATTATTAGGCGGTGCAAGTGCAGCGTTGCGCAGTGCAGCGCTTTGCACACATGCTCCATTGTCAAGCAGTGCACGTGCAGAAGGGCGCAGCACAGCGCGGCAGCCCCGGCCTCCATTGTGTGGCGGTGCAATTACAGCGGGGCTTGGGGCAGTGCAGCAGCTCCAGCCTGCATTGTGAGGCAGTGAAAGTGTAGCGGGGCGCCACGCAGCACAATGGCCCTGGCCTGCATTATGAGGCAGTGCAAGTGCAGCGGGGCGTGGCGCAGGGAGGATTTCCTGGCCTCCATTGTGAGGCGGTGCAAATACAGCACAGAACAGTGCTGCGCGGCAGGCCCGGCCTCCTCTGTGAGGCGTTGCATGCGCAGCGGGGCGTGGCGCAGCACGGCTGGCTGCGCCTGCATTGTGAGGCGTTGCAAGTACAGCGGGGCGTGGCACATGGCAGCTGGCCCCGCTTCGATTGTGAGGCAATACAAGTTCTAAGGGGTGCGGCACAGCGTGGCAGACCCGGCCTGCATTGTGAGGCGCTGGAAGTGCAGGGGGGTGCAGCGCAGCATAGCGTCCCCGGCCTCCATTGTGAGGCGGTGCCAGTACAGCGTGGCGCAGTGCGGTGCGGTGCAGCGCGGCAGCCTTGGCCTCTATTGTGAGGTGGTTGAAGTGCAGCGGGCGAGGCGCAGCGCGGCGACCCCGGACTCCATTGTCAGGCGCTGAAAGTAGAGACCGGCGCAGCGCAGCGCGGCACGCCTGGCCTTCATTATTAGGCGGTGCAAGTGCAGCGTTGCGCAGTGCAGCGCTTTGCACACATGCTCCATTGTCAAGCGGTGCACGTGCAGAAGGGCGCAGCACAGCGCGGCAGCCCCGGCCTCCATTGTGTGGCGGTGCAATTACAGCGGGGCCTGGGGCAGTGCAGCAGCTCCAGCCTGCATTGTGAGGCAGTGAAAGTGTAGCGGGGAGCCACGCAGCACAATGGCCCTGGCCTGCATTATGAGGCAGTGCAAGTGCAGCGGGGCGTGGCGCAGGGAGGATTTCCTGGCCTCCATTGTGAGGCGGTGCAAATACAGCACAGAACAGTGCTGCGCGGCAGGCCCGGCCTCCACTGTGAGGCGTTGCATGCGCAGCGGGGCATGGCGCAGCACGGCTGGCTGGGCCTGCATTGTGAGGCGTTGCAAGTACAGCGGGGCGTAGCACATGGCAGCTGGCCCCGCTTCGATTGTGAGGCAATACAAGTTCTAAGGGGTGCGGCACAGCGTGGCAGACCCGGCCTGCATTGTGAGGCGCTGGAAGTGCAGGGGGGCGCAGCGCAGCATAGCGTCCCCGGCCTCCATTGTGAGGCGGTGCCAGTACAGCGTGGCGCAGTGCGGTGCGGTGCAGCGCGGCAGCCTTGGCCTCTATTGTGAGGTGGTTGAAGTGCAGCGGGCGAGGCGCAGCGCGGCGACCCCGGACTCCATTGTCAGGCGCTGAAAGTAGAGAGGGGCGCGGCGCAGCGCGGCACGCCCGGCCTTCATTATTAGGCGGTGCAAGTGCAGTGTTGCGCAGTGCAGCGCTTTGCACACATGCTCCATTGTCAAGCGGTGCACGTGCAGAAGGGCGCAGCACAGCGCGGCAGCCCCGGCCTCCATTGTGTGGCGGTGCAATTACAGCGGGGCTTGGGGCAGCGCAGCAGCTCCAGCCTGCATTGTGAGGCAGTGAAAGTGTAGCGGGGAGCCACGCAGCACAATGGCCCTGGCCTGCATTATGAGGCAGTGCAAGTGCAGCGGGGCGTGGCGCAGGGAGGATTTCCTGGCCTCCATTGTGAGGCGGTGCAAATACAGCACAGAACAGTGCTGCGCGGCAGGCCCGGCCTCCACTGTGAGGCCTTGCATGCGCAGCGGGGCGTGGCGCAGCACGGCTGGCTGGGCCTCCATTGTGAGGCGTTGCAAGTACAGCGGGGCGTAGCACATGGCAGCTGGCTCCGCTTCGATTGTGAGGCAATACTTATTCTAAGGGGTGCGGCACAGCGTGGCAGCCCCGGCCTGTATTGTGAGGCGCTGGAAGTGCAGGGGGGCGCAGCGCAGCATAGCGGCCCCGGCCTCCATTGTGAGGCGGTGCCAGTACAGCGTGGCGCAGTGCGGCGCGGTGCAGCGCGGCAGCCTTGGCCTCTATTGTGAGGTGGTTGAAGTGCAGCGGGCGAGGCGCAGCGCGGCGACCCCGGACTCCATTGTCAGGTGCTGAAAGTAGAGACCGGCGCGGCGCAGCACGGCACGCCCGGCCTTCATTATTAGGCGGTGCAAGTGCAGCGTTGCGCAGTGCAGCGCTTTGCACACATGCTCCATTGTCAAGCAGTGCACGTGCAGAAGGGCGCAGCACAGCGCGGCAGCCCCGGCCTCCATTGTGTGGCGGTGCAATTACAGCGGGGCCTGGGGCAGTGCAGCAGCTCCAGCCTGCATTGTGAGGCAGTGAAAGTGTAGCGGGGCGCCACGCAGCACAATGGCCCTGGCCTGCATTATGAGGCAGTGCAAGTGCAGCGGGGCGTGGCGCAGGGAGGATTTCCTGGCCTCCATTGTGAGGCGGTGCAAATACAGCACAGACCAGTGCTGCGCGGCAGGCCCGGCCTCCTCTGTGAGGCGTTGCATGCGCAGCGGGGCGTGGCGCAGCACGGCTGGCTGGGCCTCCATTGTGAGGCGTTGCAAGTACAGCTGGGCGTGGCACATGGCAGCTGGCCCCGCTTCGATTGTGAGGCAATACAAGTTCTAAGGGGTGCGGCACAGCGTGGCAGCCCCGGCCTGCATTGTGAGGCGCTGGAAGTGCAGGGGGGTGCAGCGCAGCATAGCGTCCCCGGCCTCCATTGTGAGGCGGTGCCAGTACAGCGTGGCGCAGTGCGGTGCGGTGCAGCGCGGCAGCCTTGGCCTCTATTGTGAGGTGGTTAAAGTGCAGCGGGCGAGGCGCAGCGCGGCGACCCCGGACTCCATTGTCAGGCGCTGAAAGTAGAGACCGGCGCAGCGCAGCGCGGCACGCCTGGCCTTCATTATTAGGCGGTGCAAGTGCAGCGTTGCGCAGTGCAGCGCTTTGCACACATGCTCCATTGTCAAGCGGTGCACGTGCAGAAGGGCGCAGCACAGCGCGGCAGCCCCGGCCTCCATTGTGTGGCGGTGCAATTACAGCGGGGCCTGGGGCAGTGCAGCAGCTCCAGCCTGCATTGTGAGGCAGTGAAAGTGTAGCGGGGAGCCACGCAGCACAATGGCCCTGGCCTGCATTATGAGGCAGTGCAAGTGCAGCGGGGCGTGGCGCAGGGAGGATTTCCTGGCCTCCATTGTGAGGCGGTGCAAATACAGCACAGAACAGTGCTGCGCGGCAGGCCCGGCCTCCACTGTGAGGCGTTGCATGCGCAGCGGGGCGTGGCGCAGCACGGCTGGCTGGGCCTGCATTGTGAGGCGTTGCAAGTACAGCGGGGCGTGGCACATGGCAGCTGGCCCCGCTTCGATTGTGAGGCAATACAAGTTCTAAGGGGTGCGGCACAGCGTGGCAGACCCGGCCTGCATTGTGAGGCGCTGGAAGTGCAGGGGGGCGCAGCGCAGCATAGCGTCCCCGGCCTCCATTGTGAGGCGGTGCCAGTACAGCGTGGCGCAGTGCGGTGCGGTGCAGCGCGGCAGCCTTGGCCTCTATTGTGAGGTGGTTGAAGTGCAGCGGGCGAGGCGCAGCGCGGCGACCCCGGACTCCATTGTCAGGCGCTGAAAGTAGAGACCGGCGCGGCGCAGCGCGGCACGCCCGGCCTTCATTATTAGGCGGTGCAAGTGCAGTGTTGCGCAGTGCAGCGCTTTGCACACATGCTCCATTGTCAAGCGGTGCACGTGCAGAAGGGCGCAGCACAGCGCGGCAGCCCCGGCCTCCATTGTGTGGCGGTGCAATTACAGCGGGGCTTGGGGCAGCGCAGCAGCTCCAGCCTGCATTGTGAGGCAGTGAAAGTGTAGCGGGGAGCCACGCAGCACAATGGCCCTGGCCTGCATTATGAGGCAGTGCAAGTGCAGCGGGGCGTGGCGCAGGGAGGATTTCCTGGCCTCCATTGTGAGGCGGTGCAAATACAGCACAGAACAGTGCTGCGCGGCAGGCCCGGCCTCCACTGTGAGGCCTTGCATGCGCAGCGGGGCGTGGCGCAGCACGGCTGGCTGGGCCTCCATTGTGAGGCGTTGCAAGTACAGCGGGGCGTAGCACATGGCAGCTGGCTCCGCTTCGATTGTGAGGCAATACTTATTCTAAGGGGTGCGGCACAGCGTGGCAGCCCCGGCCTGTATTGTGAGGCGCTGGAAGTGCAGGGGGGCGCAGCGCAGCATAGCGGCCCCGGCCTCCATTGTGAGGCGGTGCCAGTACAGCGTGGCGCAGTGCGGCGCGGTGCAGCGCGGCAGCCTTGGCCTCTATTGTGAGGTGGTTGAAGTGCAGCGGGCGAGGCGCAGCGCGGCGACCCCGGACTCCATTGTCAGGTGCTGAAAGTAGAGACCGGCGCGGCGCAGCACGGCACGCCCGGCCTTCATTATTAGGCGGTGCAAGTGCAGCGTTGCGCAGTGCAGCGCTTTGCACACATGCTCCATTGTCAAGCAGTGCACGTGCAGAAGGGCGCAGCACAGCGCGGCAGCCCCGGCCTCCATTGTGTGGCGGTGCAATTACAGCGGGGCTTGGGGCAGTGCAGCAGCTCCAGCCTGCATTGTGAGGCAGTGAAAGTGTAGCGGGGCGCCACGCAGCACAATGGCCCTGGCCTGCATTATGAGGCAGTGCAAGTGCAGCGGGGCGTGGCGCAGGGAGGATTTCCTGGCCTCCATTGTGAGGCGGTGCAAATACAGCACAGACCAGTGCTGCGCGGCAGGCCCGGCCTCCTCTGTGAGGCGTTGCATGCGCAGCGGGGCGTGGCGCAGCACGGCTGGCTGGGCCTCCATTGTGAGGCGTTGCAAGTACAGCTGGGCGTGGCACATGGCAGCTGGCCCCGCTTCGATTGTGAGGCAATACAAGTTCTAAGGGGTGCGGCACAGCGTGGCAGCCCCGGCCTGCATTGTGAGGCGCTGGAAGTGCAGGGGGGTGCAGCGCAGCATAGCGTCCCCGGCCTCCATTGTGAGGCGGTGCCAGTACAGCGTGGCGCAGTGCGGTGCGGTGCAGCGCGGCAGCCTTGGCCTCTATTGTGAGGTGGTTGAAGTGCAGCGGGCGAGGCGCAGCGCGGCGACCCCGGACTCCATTGTCAGGCGCTGAAAGTAGAGACCGGCGCAGCGCAGCGCGGCACGCCCGGCCTTCATTATTAGGCGGTGCAAGTGCAGCGTTGCGCAGTGCAGCGCTTTGCACACATGCTCCATTGTCAAGCGGTGCACGTGCAGAAGGGCGCAGCACAGCGCGGCAGCCCCGGCCTCCATTGTGTGGCGGTGCAATTACAGCGGGGCTTGGGGCAGTGCAGCAGCTCCAGCCTGCATTGTGAGGCAGTGAAAGTGTAGCGGGGAGCCACGCAGCACAATGGCCCTGGCCTGCATTATGAGGCAGTGCAAGTGCAGCGGGGCGTGGCGCAGGGAGGATTTCCTGGCCTCCATTGTGAGGCGGTGCAAATACAGCACAGAACAGTGCTGCGCGGCAGGCCCGGCCTCCTCTGTGAGGCGTTGCATGCGCAGCGGGGCGTGGCGCAGCACGGCTGGCTGGGCCTGCATTGTGAGGCGTTGCAAGTACAGCGGGGCGTGGCACATGGCAGCTGGCCCCGCTTCGATTGTGAGGCAATACAAGTTCTAAGGGGTGCGGCACAGCGTGGCAGACCCGGCCTGCATTGTGAGGCGCTGGAAGTGCAGGGGGGCGCAGCGCAGCATAGCGTCCCCGGCCTCCATTGTGAGGCGGTGCCAGTACAGCGTGGCGCAGTGCGGTGCGGTGCAGCGCGGCAGCCTTGGCCTCTATTGTGAGGTGGTTGAAGTGCAGCGGGCGAGGCGCAGCGCGGCGACCCCGGACTCCATTGTCAGGCGCTGAAAGTAGAGACCGGCGCGGCGCAGCGCGGCACGCCCGGCCTTCATTATTAGGCGGTGCAAGTGCAGTGTTGCGCAGTGCAGCGCTTTGCACACATGCTCCATTGTCAAGCGGTGCACGTGCAGAAGGGCGCAGCACAGCGCGGCAGCCCCGGCCTCCATTGTGTGGCGGTGCAATTACAGCGGGGCTTGGGGCAGCGCAGCAGCTCCAGCCTGCATTGTGAGGCAGTGAAAGTGTAGCGGGGAGCCACGCAGCACAATGGCCCTGGCCTGCATTATGAGGCAGTGCAAGTGCAGCGGGGCGTGGCGCAGGGAGGATTTCCTGGCCTCCATTGTGAGGCGGTGCAAATACAGCACAGAACAGTGCTGCGCAGCAGGCCCGGCCTCCACTGTGAGGCCTTGCATGCGCAGCGGGGCGTGGCGCAGCACGGCTGGCTGGGCCTCCATTGTGAGGCGTTGCAAGTACAGCGGGGCGTAGCACATGGCAGCTGGCTCCGCTTCGATTGTGAGGCAATACTTATTCTAAGGGGTGCGGCACAGCGTGGCAGCCCCGGCCTGTATTGTGAGGCGCTGGAAGTGCAGGGGGGCGCAGCGCAGCATAGCGGCCCCGGCCTCCATTGTGAGGCGGTGCCAGTACAGCGTGGCGCAGTGCGGTGCGGTGCAGCGCGGCAGCCTTGGCCTCTATTGTGAGGTGGTTGAAGTGCAGCGGGCGAGGCGCAGCGCGGCGACCCCGGACTCCATTGTCAGGTGCTGAAAGTAGAGACCGGCGCGGCGCAGCACGGCACGCCCGGCCTTCATTATTAGGCGGTGCAAGTGCAGCGTTGCGCAGTGCAGCGCTTCGCACACATGCTCCATTGTCAGGCGGTGCACGTGCAGAAGGGCGCAGCACAGCGCGGCAGCCCCGGCCTCCATTGTGTGGCGGTGCAATTACAGCGGGGCTTGGGGCAGCGCAGCAGCTCCAGCCTGCATTGTGAGGCAGTGAAAGTGTAGCGGGGCGCCACGCAGCACAATGGCCCTGGCCTGCATTATGAGGCAGTGCAAGTGCAGCGGGGCGTGGCGCAGGGAGGATTTCCTGGCCTCCATTGTGAGGCGGTGCAAATACAGCACAGAACAGTGCTGCGCGGCAGGCCCGGCCTCCTCTGTGAGGCGTTGCATGCGCAGCGGGGCGTGGCGCAGCACGGCTGGCTGGGCCTCCATTGTGAGGCGTTGCAAGTACAGCTGGGCGTGGCACATGGCAGCTGGCCCCGCTTCGATTGTGAGGCAATACAAGTTCTAAGGGGTGCGGCACAGCATGGCAGCCCCGGCCTGTATTGTGAGGCGCTGGAAGTGCAGGGGGGTGCAGCGCAGCATAGCGTCCCCGGCCTCCATTGTGAGGCGGTGCCAGTACAGCGTGGCGCAGTGCGGTGCGGTGCAGCGCGGCAGCCTTGGCCTCTATTGTGAGGTGGTTGAAGTGCAGCGGGCGAGGCGCAGCGCGGCGACCCCGGACTCCATTGTCAGGCGCTGAAAGTAGAGACCGGCGCGGCGCAGCGCGGCACGCCCGGCCTTCATTATTAGGCGGTGCAAGTGCAGCGTTGCGCAGTGCAGCGCTTTGCACACATGCTCCATTGTCAAGCGGTGCACGTGCAGAAGGGCGCAGCACAGCGCGGCAGCCCCGGCCTCCATTGTGTGGCGGTGCAATTACAGCGGGGCTTGGGGCAGTGCAGCAGCTCCAGCCTGCATTGTGAGGCAGTGAAAGTGTAGCGGGGCGCCACGCAGCACAATGGCCCTGGCCTGCATTATGAGGCAGTGCAAGTGCAGCGGGGCGTGGCGCAGGGAGGATTTCCTGGCCTCCATTGTGAGGCGGTGCAAATACAGCACAGAACAGTGCTGCGCGGCAGGCCCGGCCTCCACTGTGAGGCGTTGCATGCGCAGCGGGGCGTGGCGCAGCACGGCTGGCTGGGCCTGCATTGTGAGGCGTTGCAAGTACAGCGGGGCGTGGCACATGGCAGCTGGCCCCGCTTCGATTGTGAGGCAATACAAGTTCTAAGGGGTGCGGCACAGCGTGGCAGACCCGGCCTGCATTGTGAGGCGCTGGAAGTGCAGGGGGGTGCAGCGCAGCATAGCGTCCCCGGCCTCCATTGTGAGGCGGTGCCAGTACAGCGTGGCGCAGTGCGGTGCGGTGCAGCGCGGCAGCCTTGGCCTCTATTGTGAGGTGGTTGAAGTGCAGCGGGCGAGGCGCAGCGCGGCGACCCCGGACTCCATTGTCAGGCGCTGAAAGTAGAGACCGGCGCGGCGCAGCGCGGCACGCCCGGCCTTCATTATTAGGCGGTGCAAGTGCAGCGTTGCGCAGTGCAGCGCTTTGCACACATGCTCCATTGTCAAGCGGTGCACGTGCAGAAGGGCGCAGCACAGCGCGGCAGCCCCGGCCTCCATTGTGTGGCGGTGCAATTACAGCGGGGCTTGGGGCAGCGCAGCAGCTCCAGCCTGCATTGTGAGGCAGTGAAAGTGTAGCGGGGCGCCACGCAGCACAATGGCCCTGGCCTGCATTATGAGGCAGTGCAAGTGCAGCGGGGCGTGGCGCAGGGAGGATTTCCTGGCCTCCATTGTGAGGCGGTGCAAATACAGCACAGAACAGTGCTGCGCGGCAGGCCCGGCCTCCACTGTGAGGCGTTGCATGCGCAGCGGGGCGTGGCGCAGCACGGCTGGCTGGGCCTGCATTGTGAGGCGTTGCAAGTACAGCGGGGCGTGGCACATGGCAGCTGGCCCCGCTTCGATTGTGAGGCAATACAAGTTCTAAGGGGTGCGGCACAGCGTGGCAGACCCGGCCTGCATTGTGAGGCGCTGGAAGTGCAGGGGGGTGCAGCGCAGCATAGCGTCCCCGGCCTCCATTGTGAGGCGGTGCCAGTACAGCGTGGCGCAGTGCGGTGCGGTGCAGCGCGGCAGCCTTGGCCTCTATTGTGAGGTGGTTGAAGTGCAGCGGGCGAGGCGCAGCGCGGCGACCCCGGACTCCATTGTCAGGCGCTGAAAGTAGAGACCGGCGCGGCGCAGCGCGGCACGCCCGGCCTTCATTATTAGGCGGTGCAAGTGCAGCGTTGCGCAGTGCAGCGCTTTGCACACATGCTCCATTGTCAAGCGGTGCACGTGCAGAAGGGCGCAGCACAGCGCGGCAGCCCCGGCCTCCATTGTGTGGCGGTGCAATTACAGCGGGGCTTGGGGCAGCGCAGCAGCTCCAGCCTGCATTGTGAGGCAGTGAAAGTGTAGCGGGGAGCCACGCAGCACAATGGCCCTGGCCTGCATTATGAGGCAGTGCAAGTGCAGCGGGGCGTGGCGCAGGGAGGATTTCCTGGCCTCCATTGTGAGGCGGTGCAAATACAGCACAGAACAGTGCTGCGCGGCAGGCCCGGCCTCCTCTGTGAGGCGTTGCATGCGCAGCGGGGCGTGGCGCAGCACGGCTGGCTGGGCCTCCATTGTGAGGCGTTGCAAGTACAGCGGGGCGTGGCACATGGCAGCTGGCCCCGCTTCGATTGTGAGGCAATACTTATTCTAAGGGGTGCGGCACAGCGTGGCAGCCCCGGCCTGCATTGTGAGGCGCTGGAAGTGCAGGGGGGTGCAGCGCAGCATAGCGTCCCCGGCCTCCATTGTGAGGCGGTGCCAGTACAGCGTGGCGCAGTGCGGTGCGGTGCAGCGCGGCAGCCTTGGCCTCTATTGTGAGGTGGTTGAAGTGCAGCGGGCGAGGCGCAGCGCGGCGACCCCGGACTCCATTGTCAGGCGCTGAAAGTAGAGACCGGCGCGGCGCAGCGCGGCACGCCCGGCCTTCATTATTAGGCGGTGCAAGTGCAGCGTTGCGCAGTGCAGCGCTTTGCACACATGCTCCATTGTCAAGCGGTACACGTGCAGAAGGGCGCAGCACAGCGCGGCAGCCCCGGCCTCCATTGTGTGGCGGTGCAATTACAGCGGGGCCTGGGGCAGCGCAGCAGCTCCAGCCTGCATTGTGAGGCAGTGAAAGTGTAGCGGGGAGCCACGCAGCACAATGGCCCTGGCCTGCATTATGAGGCAGTGCAAGTGCAGCGGGGCGTGGCGCAGGGAGGATTTCCTGGCCTCCATTGTGAGGCGGTGCAAATACAGCACAGAACAGTGCTGCGCGGCAGGCCCGGCCTCCTCTGTGAGGCGTTGCATGCGCAGCGGGGCGTGGCGCAGCACGGCTGGCTGGGCCTGCATTGTGAGGCGTTGCAAGTACAGCTGGGCGTGGCACATGGCAGCTGGCCCCGCTTCGATTGTGAGGCAATACAAGTTCTAAGGGGTGCGGCACAGCGTGGCAGACCCGGCCTGCATTGTGAGGCGCTGGAAGTGCAGGGGGGTGCAGCGCAGCATAGCGTCCCCGGCCTCCATTGTGAGGCGGTGCCAGTACAGCGTGGCGCAGTGCGGTGCGGTGCAGCGCGGCAGCCTTGGCCTCTATTGTGAGGTGGTTGAAGTGCAGCGGGCGAGGCGCAGCGCGGCGACCCCGGACTCCATTGTCAGGCGCTGAAAGTAGAGACCGGCGCGGCGCAGCGCGGCACGCCCGGCCTTCATTATTAGGCGGTGCAAGTGCAGCGTTGCGCAGTGCAGCGCTTTGCACACATGCTCCATTGTCAAGCGGTGCACGTGCAGAAGGGCGCAGCACAGCGCGGCAGCCCCGGCCTCCATTGTGTGGCGGTGCAATTACAGCGGGGCTTGGGGCAGCGCAGCAGCTCCAGCCTGCATTGTGAGGCAGTGAAAGTGTAGCGGGGAGCCACGCAGCACAATGGCCCTGGCCTGCATTATGAGGCAGTGCAAGTGCAGCGGGGCGTGGCGCAGGGAGGATTTCCTGGCCTCCATTGTGAGGCGGTGCAAATACAGCACAGAACAGTGCTGCGCGGCAGGCCCGGCCTCCACTGTGAGGCGTTGCATGCGCAGCGGGGCGTGGCGCAGCACGGCTGGCTGGGCCTCCATTGTGAGGCGTTGCAAGTACAGCGGGGCGTGGCACATGGCAGCTGGCCCCGCTTCGATTGTGAGGCAATACAAGTTCTAAGGGGTGCGGCACAGCGTGGCAGCCCCGGCCTGTATTGTGAGGCGCTGGAAGTGCAGGGGGGCGCAGCGCAGCATAGCGTCCCCGGCCTCCATTGTGAGGCGGTGCCAGTACAGCGTGGCGCAGTGCGGTGCGGTGCAGCGCGGCAGCCTTGGCCTCTATTGTGAGGTGGTTGAAGTGCAGCGGGCGAGGCGCAGCGCGGCGGCCCCGGACTCCATTGTCAGGCGCTGAAAGTAGAGACCGGCGCGGCGCAGCGCGGCACGCCCGGCCTTCATTATTAGGCGGTGCAAGTGCAGCGTTGCGCAGTGCAGCGCTTTGCACACATGCTCCATTGTCAAGCGGTGCACGTGCAGAAGGGCGCAGCACAGCGCGGCAGCCCCGGCCTCCATTGTGTGGCGGTGCAATTACAGCGGGGCTTGGGGCAGCGCAGCAGCTCCAGCCTGCATTGTGAGGCAGTGAAAGTGTAGCGGGGCGCCACGCAGCACAATGGCCCTGGCCTGCATTATGAGGCAGTGCAAGTGCAGCGGGGCGTGGCGCAGGGAGGATTTCCTGGCCTCCATTGTGAGGCGGTGCAAATACAGCACAGAACAGTGCTGCGCGGCAGGCCCGGCCTCCTCTGTGAGGCGTTGCATGCGCAGCGGGGCGTGGCGCAGCACGGCTGGCTGGGCCTCCATTGTGAGGCGTTGCAAGTACAGCTGGGCGTGGCACATGGCAGCTGGCCCCGCTTCGATTGTGAGGCAATACAAGTTCTAAGGGGTGCGGCACAGCGTGGCAGACCCGGCCTGCATTGTGAGGCGCTGGAAGTGCAGGGGGGTGCAGCGCAGCATAGCGTCCCCGGCCTCCATTGTGAGGCGGTGCCAGTACAGCGTGGCGCAGTGCGGTGCGGTGCAGCGCGGCAGCCTTGGCCTCTATTGTGAGGTGGTTGAAGTGCAGCGGGCGAGGCGCAGCGCGGCGACCCCGGACTCCATTGTCAGGCGCTGAAAGTAGAGACCGGCGCGGCGCAGCGCGGCACGCCCGGCCTTCATTATTAGGCGGTGCAAGTGCAGCGTTGCGCAGTGCAGCGCTTTGCACACATGCTCCATTGTCAAGCGGTGCACGTGCAGAAGGGCGCAGCACAGCGCGGCAGCCCCGGCCTCCATTGTGTGGCGGTGCAATTACAGCGGGGCCTGGGGCAGCGCAGCAGCTCCAGCCTGCATTGTGAGGCAGTGAAAGTGTAGCGGGGAGCCACGCAGCACAATGGCCCTGGCCTGCATTATGAGGCAGTGCAAGTGCAGCGGGGCGTGGCGCAGGGAGGATTTCCTGGCCTCCATTGTGAGGCGGTGCAAATACAGCACAGAACAGTGCTGCGCGGCAGGCCCGGCCTCCACTGTGAGGCGTTGCATGCGCAGCGGGGCGTGGCGCAGCACGGCTGGCTGGGCCTCCATTGTGAGGCGTTGCAAGTACAGCGGGGCGTAGCACATGGCAGCTGGCTCCGCTTCGATTGTGAGGCAATACTTATTCTAAGGGGTGCGGCACAGCGTGGCAGCCCCGGCCTGTATTGTGAGGCGCTGGAAGTGCAGGGGGGCGCAGCGCAGCATAGCGGCCCCGGCCTCCATTGTGAGGCGGTGCCAGTACAGCGTGGCGCAGTGCGGTGCGGTGCAGCGCGGCAGCCTTGGCCTCTATTGTGAGGTGGTTGAAGTGCAGCGGGCGAGGCGCAGCGCGGCGACCCCGGACTCCATTGTCAGGCGCTGAAAGTAGAGACCGGCGCGGCGCAGCGCGGCACGCCCGGCCTTCATTATTAGGCGGTGCAAGTGCAGCGTTGCGCAGTGCAGCGCTTTGCACACATGCTCCATTGTCAAGCGGTGCACGTGCAGAAGGGCGCAGCACAGCGCGGCAGCCCCGGCCTCCATTGTGTGGCGGTGCAATTACAGCGGGGCTTGGGGCAGCGCAGCAGCTCCAGCCTGCATTGTGAGGCAGTGAAAGTGTAGCGGGGCGCCACGCAGCACAATGGCCCTGGCCTGCATTATGAGGCAGTGCAAGTGCAGCGGGGCGTGGCGCAGGGAGGATTTCCTGGCCTCCATTGTGAGGCGGTGCAAATACAGCACAGAACAGTGCTGCGCGGCAGGCCCGGCCTCCACTGTGAGGCGTTGCATGCGCAGCGGGGCGTGGCGCAGCACGGCTGGCTGGGCCTCCATTGTGAGGCGTTGCAAGTACAGCGGGGCGTGGCACATGGCAGCTGGCCCCGCTTCGATTGTGAGGCAATACAAGTTCTAAGGGGTGCGGCACAGCATGGCAGACCCGGCCTGCATTGTGAGGCGCTGGAAGTGCAGGGGGGTGCAGCGCAGCATAGCGTCCCCGGCCTCCATTGTGAGGCGGTGCCAGTACAGCGTGGCGCAGTGCGGTGCGGTGCAGCGCGGCAGCCTTGGCCTCTATTGTGAGGTGGTTGAAGTGCAGCGGGCGAGGCGCAGCGCGGCGACCCCGGACTCCATTGTCAGGCGCTGAAAGTAGAGACCGGCGCGGCGCAGCGCGGCACGCCCGGCCTTCATTATTAGGCGGTGCAAGTGCAGCGTTGCGCAGTGCAGCGCTTTGCACACATGCTCCATTGTCAAGCGGTGCACGTGCAGAAGGGCGCAGCACAGCGCGGCAGCCCCGGCCTCCATTGTGTGGCGGTGCAATTACAGCGGGGCCTGGGGCAGTGCAGCAGCTCCAGCCTGCATTGTGAGGCAGTGAAAGTGTAGCGGGGAGCCACGCAGCACAATGGCCCTGGCCTGCATTATGAGGCAGTGCAAGTGCAGCGGGGCGTGGCGCAGGGAGGATTTCCTGGCCTCCATTGTGAGGCGGTGCAAATACAGCACAGAACAGTGCTGCGCGGCAGGCCCGGCCTCCTCTGTGAGGCGTTGCATGCGCAGCGGGGCGTGGCGCAGCACGGCTGGCTGGGCCTCCATTGTGAGGCGTTGCAAGTACAGCGGGGCGTGGCACATGGCAGCTGGCCCCGCTTCGATTGTGAGGCAATACAAGTTCTAAGGGGTGCGGCACAGCGTGGCAGACCCGGCCTGTATTGTGAGGCGCTGGAAGTGCAGGGGGGCGCAGCGCAGCATAGCGTCCCCGGCCTCCATTGTGAGGCGGTGCCAGTACAGCGTGGCGCAGTGCGGTGCGGTGCAGCGCGGCAGCCTTGGCCTCTATTGTGAGGTGGTTGAAGTGCAGCGGGCGAGGCGCAGCGCGGCGACCCCGGACTCCATTGTCAGGCGCTGAAAGTAGAGACCGGCGCGGCGCAGCGCGGCACGCCCGGCCTTCATTATTAGGCGGTGCAAGTGCAGCGTTGCGCAGTGCAGCGCTTTGCACACATGCTCCATTGTCAAGCGGTGCACGTGCAGAAGGGCGCAGCACAGCGCGGCAGCCCCGGCCTCCATTGTGTGGCGGTGCAATTACAGCGGGGCTTGGGGCAGCGCAGCAGCTCCAGCCTGCATTGTGAGGCAGTGAAAGTGTAGCGGGGCGCCACGCAGCACAATGGCCCTGGCCTGCATTATGAGGCAGTGCAAGTGCAGCGGGGCGTGGCGCAGGGAGGATTTCCTGGCCTCCATTGTGAGGCGGTGCAAATACAGCACAGAACAGTGCTGCGCGGCAGGCCCGGCCTCCACTGTGAGGCGTTGCATGCGCAGCGGGGCGTGGCGCAGCACGGCTGGCTGGGCCTGCATTGTGAGGCGTTGCAAGTACAGCGGGGCGTGGCACATGGCAGCTGGCCCCGCTTCGATTGTGAGGCAATACAAGTTCTAAGGGGTGCGGCACAGCGTGGCAGCCCCGGCCTGCATTGTGAGGCGCTGGAAGTGCAGGGGGGCGCAGCGCAGCATAGCGTCCCCGGCCTCCATTGTGAGGCGGTGCCAGTACAGCGTGGCGCAGTGCGGTGCGGTGCAGCGCGGCAGCCTTGGCCTCTATTGTGAGGTGGTTGAAGTGCAGCGGGCGAGGCGCAGCGCGGCGACCCCGGACTCCATTGTCAGGCGCTGAAAGTAGAGACCGGCGCGGCGCAGCGCGGCACGCCCGGCCTTCATTATTAGGCGGTGCAAGTGCAGCGTTGCGCAGTGCAGCGCTTTGCACACATGCTCCATTGTCAAGCGGTGCACGTGCAGAAGGGCGCAGCACAGCGCGGCAGCCCCGGCCTCCATTGTGTGGCGGTGCAATTACAGCGGGGCTTGGGGCAGCGCAGCAGCTCCAGCCTGCATTGTGAGGCAGTGAAAGTGTAGCGGGGAGCCACGCAGCACAATGGCCCTGGCCTGCATTATGAGGCAGTGCAAGTGCAGCGGGGCGTGGCGCAGGGAGGATTTCCTGGCCTCCATTGTGAGGCGGTGCAAATACAGCACAGAACAGTGCTGCGCGGCAGGCCCGGCCTCCACTGTGAGGCGTTGCATGCGCAGCGGGGCGTGGCGCAGCACGGCTGGCTGGGCCTCCATTGTGAGGCGTTGCAAGTACAGCGGGGCGTAGCACATGGCAGCTGGCTCCGCTTCGATTGTGAGGCAATACTTATTCTAAGGGGTGCGGCACAGCGTGGCAGCCCCGGCCTGAATTGTGAGGCGCTGGAAGTGCAGGGGGGCGCAGCGCAGCATAGCGGCCCCGGCCTCCATTGTGAGGCGGTGCCAGTACAGCGTGGCGCAGTGCGGTGCGGTGCAGCGCGGCAGCCTTGGCCTCTATTGTGAGGTGGTTGAAGTGCAGCGGGCGAGGCGCAGCGCGGCGACCCCGGACTCCATTGTCAGGCGCTGAAAGTAGAGACCGGCGCGGCGCAGCGCGGCACGCCCGGCCTTCATTATTAGGCGGTGCAAGTGCAGCGTTGCGCAGTGCAGCGCTTTGCACACATGCTCCATTGTCAAGCGGTGCACGTGCAGAAGGGCGCAGCACAGCGCGGCAGCCCCGGCCTCCATTGTGTGGCGGTGCAATTACAGCGGGGCTTGGGGCAGCGCAGCAGCTCCAGCCTGCATTGTGAGGCAGTGAAAGTGTAGCGGGGCGCCACGCAGCACAATGGCCCTGGCCTGCATTATGAGGCAGTGCAAGTGCAGCGGGGCGTGGCGCAGGGAGGATTTCCTGGCCTCCATTGTGAGGCGGTGCAAATACAGCACAGAACAGTGCTGCGCGGCAGGCCCGGCCTCCTCTGTGAGGCGTTGCATGCGCAGCGGGGCGTGGCGCAGCACGGCTGGCTGGGCCTGCATTGTGAGGCGTTGCAAGTACAGCGGGGCGTGGCACATGGCAGCTGGCCCCGCTTCGATTGTGAGGCAATACAAGTTCTAAGGGGTGCGGCACAGCGTGGCAGCCCCGGCCTGTATTGTGAGGCGCTGGAAGTGCAGGGGGGTGCAGCGCAGCATAGCGTCCCCGGCCTCCATTGTGAGGCGGTGCCAGTACAGCGTGGCGCAGTGCGGTGCGGTGCAGCGCGGCAGCCTTGGCCTCTATTGTGAGGTGGTTGAAGTGCAGCGGGCGAGGCGCAGCGCGGCGACCCCGGACTCCATTGTCAGGCGCTGAAAGTAGAGACCGGCGCGGCGCAGCGCGGCACGCCCGGCCTTCATTATTAGGCGGTGCAAGTGCAGCGTTGCGCAGTGCAGCGCTTTGCACACATGCTCCATTGTCAAGCGGTGCACGTGCAGAAGGGCGCAGCACAGCGCGGCAGCCCCGGCCTCCATTGTGTGGCGGTGCAATTACAGCGGGGCCTGGGGCAGTGCAGCAGCTCCAGCCTGCATTGTGAGGCAGTGAAAGTGTAGCGGGGCGCCACGCAGCACAATGGCCCTGGCCTGCATTATGAGGCAGTGCAAGTGCAGCGGGGCGTGGCGCAGGGAGGATTTCCTGGCCTCCATTGTGAGGCGGTGCAAATACAGCACAGAACAGTGCTGCGCGGCAGGCCCGGCCTCCACTGTGAGGCGTTGCATGCGCAGCGGGGCGTGGCGCAGCACGGCTGGCTGGGCCTGCATTGTGAGGCGTTGCAAGTACAGCTGGGCGTGGCACATGGCAGCTGGCCCCGCTTCGATTGTGAGGCAATACAAGTTCTAAGGGGTGCGGCACAGCGTGGCAGACCCGGCCTGCATTGTGAGGCGCTGGAAGTGCAGGGGGGTGCAGCGCAGCATAGCGTCCCCGGCCTCCATTGTGAGGCGGTGCCAGTACAGCGTGGCGCAGTGCGGTGCGGTGCAGCGCGGCAGCCTTGGCCTCTATTGTGAGGTGGTTGAAGTGCAGCGGGCGAGGCGCAGCGCGGCGACCCCGGACTCCATTGTCAGGCGCTGAAAGTAGAGACCGGCGCGGCGCAGCGCGGCACGCCCGGCCTTCATTATTAGGCGGTGCAAGTGCAGCGTTGCGCAGTGCAGCGCTTTGCACACATGCTCCATTGTCAAGCGGTGCACGTGCAGAAGGGCGCAGCACAGCGCGGCAGCCCCGGCCTCCATTGTGTGGCGGTGCAATTACAGCGGGGCTTGGGGCAGCGCAGCAGCTCCAGCCTGCATTGAGAAGCAGTGAAAGTGTAGCGGGGCGCCACGCAGCACAATGGCCCTGGCCTGCATTATGAGGCAGTGCAAGTGCAGCGGGGCGTGGCGCAGGGAGGATTTCCTGGCCTCCATTGTGAGGCGGTGCAAATACAGCACAGAACAGTGCTGCGCGGCAGGCCCGGCCTCCACTGTGAGGCGTTGCATGCGCAGCGGGGCGTGGCGCAGCACGGCTGGCTGGGCCTGCATTGTGAGGCGTTGCAAGTACAGCGGGGCGTGGCACATGGCAGCTGGCCCCGCTTCGATTGTGAGGCAATACAAGTTCTAAGGGGTGCGGCACAGCGTGGCAGACCCGGCCTGCATTGTGAGGCGCTGGAAGTGCAGGGGGGTGCAGCGCAGCATAGCGTCCCCGGCCTCCATTGTGAGGCGGTGCCAGTACAGCGTGGCGCAGTGCGGTGCGGTGCAGCGCGGCAGCCTTGGCCTCTATTGTGAGGTGGTTGAAGTGCAGCGGGCGAGGCGCAGCGCGGCGACCCCGGACTCCATTGTCAGGCGCTGAAAGTAGAGACCGGCGCGGCGCAGCGCGGCACGCCCGGCCTTCATTATTAGGCGGTGCAAGTGCAGCGTTGCGCAGTGCAGCGCTTTGCACACATGCTCCATTGTCAAGCGGTGCACGTGCAGAAGGGCGCAGCACAGCGCGGCAGCCCCGGCCTCCATTGTGTGGCGGTGCAATTACAGCGGGACTTGGGGCAGCGCAGCAGCTCCAGCCTGCATTGTGAGGCAGTGAAAGTGTAGCGGGGAGCCACGCAGCACAATGGCCCTGGCCTGCATTATGAGGCAGTGCAAGTGCAGCGGGGCGTGGCGCAGGGAGGATTTCCTGGCCTCCATTGTGAGGCGGTGCAAATACAGCACAGAACAGTGCTGCGCGGCAGGCCCGGCCTCCTCTGTGAGGCGTTGCATGCGCAGCGGGGCGTGGCGCAGCACGGCTGGCTGGGCCTCCATTGTGAGGCGTTGCAAGTACAGCTGGGCGTGGCACATGGCAGCTGGCCCCGCTTCGATTGTGAGGCAATACAAGTTCTAAGGGGTGCGGCACAGCGTGGCAGCCCCGGCCTGCATTGTGAGGCGCTGGAAGTGCAGGGGGGTGCAGCGCAGCATAGCGGCCCCGGCCTCCATTGTGAGGCGGTGCCAGTACAGCGTGGCGCAGTGCGGTGCGGTGCAGCGCGGCAGCCTTGGCCTCTATTGTGAGGTGGTTGAAGTGCAGCGGGCGAGGCGCAGCGCGGCGACCCCGGACTCCATTGTCAGGCGCTGAAAGTAGAGACCGGCGCGGCGCAGCGCGGCACGCCCGGCCTTCATTATTAGGCGGTGCAAGTGCAGCGTTGCGCAGTGCAGCGCTTTGCACACATGCTCCATTGTCAAGCGGTGCACGTGCAGAAGGGCGCAGCACAGCGCGGCAGCCCCGGCCTCCATTGTGTGGCGGTGCAATTACAGCGGGGCCTGGGGCAGCGCAGCAGCTCCAGCCTGCATTGTGAGGCAGTGAAAGTGTAGCGGGGAGCCACGCAGCACAATGGCCCTGGCCTGCATTATGAGGCAGTGCAAGTGCAGCGGGGCGTGGCGCAGGGAGGATTTCCTGGCCTCCATTGTGAGGCGGTGCAAATACAGCACAGAACAGTGCTGCGCGGCAGGCCCGGCCTCCTCTGTGAGGCGTTGCATGCGCAGCGGGGCGTGGCGCAGCACGGCTGGCTGGGCCTCCATTGTGAGGCGTTGCAAGTACAGCTGGGCGTGGCACATGGCAGCTGGCCCCGCTTCGATTGTGAGGCAATACAAGTTCTAAGGGGTGCGGCACAGCGTGGCAGACCCGGCCTGCATTGTGAGGCGCTGGAAGTGCAGGGGGGCGCAGCGCAGCATAGCGTCCCCGGCCTCCATTGTGAGGCGGTGCCAGTACAGCGTGGCGCAGTGCGGTGCGGTGCAGCGCGGCAGCCTTGGCCTCTATTGTGAGGTGGTTGAAGTGCAGCGGGCGAGGCGCAGCGCGGCGACCCCGGACTCCATTGTCAGGCGCTGAAAGTAGAGACCGGCGCGGCGCAGCGCGGCACGCCCGGCCTTCATTATTAGGCGGTGCAAGTGCAGCGTTGCGCAGTGCAGCGCTTTGCACACATGCTCCATTGTCAAGCGGTGCACGTGCAGAAGGGCGCAGCACAGCGCGGCAGCCCCGGCCTCCATTGTGTGGCGGTGCAATTACAGCGGGGCCTGGGGCAGCGCAGCAGCTCCAGCCTGCATTGTGAGGCAGTGAAAGTGTAGCGGGGAGCCACGCAGCACAATGGCCCTGGCCTGCATTATGAGGCAGTGCAAGTGCAGCGGGGCGTGGCGCAGGGAGGATTTCCTGGCCTCCATTGTGAGGCGGTGCAAATACAGCACAGAACAGTGCTGCGCGGCAGGCCCGGCCTCCACTGTGAGGCGTTGCATGCGCAGCGGGGCGTGGCGCAGCACGGCTGGCTGGGCCTCCATTGTGAGGCGTTGCAAGTACAGCTGGGCGTGGCACATGGCAGCTGGCCCCGCTTCGATTGTGAGGCAATACAAGTTCTAAGGGGTGCGGCACAGCGTGGCAGCCCCGGCCTGCATTGTGAGGCGCTGGAAGTGCAGGGGGGTGCAGCGCAGCATAGCGGCCCCGGCCTCCATTGTGAGGCGGTGCCAGTACAGCGTGGCGCAGTGCGGTGCGGTGCAGCGCGGCAGCCTTGGCCTCTATTGTGAGGTGGTTGAAGTGCAGCGGGCGAGGCGCAGCGCGGCGACCCCGGACTCCATTGTCAGGCGCTGAAAGTAGAGACCGGCGCGGCGCAGCGCGGCACGCCCGGCCTTCATTATTAGGCGGTGCAAGTGCAGCGTTGCGCAGTGCAGCGCTTTGCACACATGCTCCATTGTCAAGCGGTGCACGTGCAGAAGGGCGCAGCACAGCGCGGCAGCCCCGGCCTCCATTGTGTGGCGGTGCAATTACAGCGGGGCCTGGGGCAGCGCAGCAGCTCCAGCCTGCATTGTGAGGCAGTGAAAGTGTAGCGGGGAGCCACGCAGCACAATGGCCCTGGCCTGCATTATGAGGCAGTGCAAGTGCAGCGGGGCGTGGCGCAGGGAGGATTTCCTGGCCTCCATTGTGAGGCGGTGCAAATACAGCACAGAACAGTGCTGCGCGGCAGGCCCGGCCTCCTCTGTGAGGCGTTGCATGCGCAGCGGGGCGTGGCGCAGCACGGCTGGCTGGGCCTCCATTGTGAGGCGTTGCAAGTACAGCTGGGCGTGGCACATGGCAGCTGGCCCCGCTTCGATTGTGAGGCAATACAAGTTCTAAGGGGTGCGGCACAGCGTGGCAGACCCGGCCTGCATTGTGAGGCGCTGGAAGTGCAGGGGGGTGCAGCGCAGCATAGCGGCCCCGGCCTCCATTGTGAGGCGGTGCCAGTACAGCGTGGCGCAGTGCGGTGCGGTGCAGCGCGGCAGCCTTGGCCTCTATTGTGAGGTGGTTGAAGTGCAGCGGGCGAGGCGCAGCGCGGCGACCCCGGACTCCATTGTCAGGCGCTGAAAGTAGAGACCGGCGCGGCGCAGCGCGGCACGCCCGGCCTTCATTATTAGGCGGTGCAAGTGCAGCGTTGCGCAGTGCAGCGCTTTGCACACATGCTCCATTGTCAAGCGGTGCACGTGCAGAAGGGCGCAGCACAGCGCGGCAGCCCCGGCCTCCATTGTGTGGCGGTGCAATTACAGCGGGGCCTGGGGCAGCGCAGCAGCTCCAGCCTGCATTGTGAGGCAGTGAAAGTGTAGCGGGGAGCCACGCAGCACAATGGCCCTGGCCTGCATTATGAGGCAGTGCAAGTGCAGCGGGGCGTGGCGCAGGGAGGATTTCCTGGCCTCCATTGTGAGGCGGTGCAAATACAGCACAGAACAGTGCTGCGCGGCAGGCCCGGCCTCCACTGTGAGGCCTTGCATGCGCAGCGGGGCGTGGCGCAGCACGGCTGGCTGGGCCTCCATTGTGAGGCGTTGCAAGTACAGCGGGGCGTAGCACATGGCAGCTGGCTCCGCTTCGATTGTGAGGCAATACTTATTCTAAGGGGTGCGGCACAGCGTGGCAGCCCCGGCCTGTATTGTGAGGCGCTGGAAGTGCAGGGGGGCGCAGCGCAGCATAGCGGCCCCGGCCTCCATTGTGAGGCGGTGCCAGTACAGCGTGGCGCAGTGCGGTGCGGTGCAGCGTGGCAGCCTTGGCCTCTATTGTGAGGTGGTTGAAGTGCAGCGGGCGAGGCGCAGCGCGGCGACCCCGGACTCCATTGTCAGGCGCTGAAAGTAGAGACCGGCGCGGCGCAGCGCGGCACGCCCGGCCTTCATTATTAGGCGGTGCAAGTGCAGCGTTGCGCAGTGCAGCGCTTTGCACACATGCTCCATTGTCAAGCGGTGCACGTGCAGAAGGGCGCAGCACAGCGCGGCAGCCCCGGCCTCCATTGTGTGGCGGTGCAATTACAGCGGGGCTTGGGGCAGCGCAGCAGCTCCAGCCTGCATTGTGAGGCAGTGAAAGTGTAGCGGGGCGCCACGCAGCACAATGGCCCTGGCCTGCATTATGAGGCAGTGCAAGTGCAGCGGGGCGTGGCGCAGGGAGGATTTCCTGGCCTCCATTGTGAGGCGGTGCAAATACAGCACAGAACAGTGCTGCGCGGCAGGCCCGGCCTCCACTGTGAGGCGTTGCATGCGCAGCGGGGCGTGGCGCAGCACGGCTGGCTGGGCCTGCATTGTGAGGCGTTGCAAGTACAGCGGGGCGTGGCACATGGCAGCTGGCCCCGCTTCGATTGTGAGGCAATAAAAGTTCTAAGGGGTGCGGCACAGCGTGGCAGACCCGGCCTGCATTGTGAGGCGCTGGAAGTGCAGGGGGGTGCAGCGCAGCATAGCGTCCCCGGCCTCCATTGTGAGGCGGTGCCAGTACAGCGTGGCGCAGTGCGGTGCGGTGCAGCGCGGCAGCCTTGGCCTCTATTGTGAGGTGGTTGAAGTGCAGCGGGCGAGGCGCAGCGCGGCGACCCCGGACTCCATTGTCAGGCGCTGAAAGTAGAGACCGGCGCGGCACAGCGCGGCACGCCCGGCCTTCATTATTAGGCGGTGCAAGTGCAGCGTTGCGCAGTGCAGCGCTTTGCACACATGCTCCATTGTCAAGCGGTGCACGTGCAGAAGGGCGCAGCACAGCGCGGCAGCCCCGGCCTCCATTGTGTGGCGGTGCAATTACAGCGGGGCCTGGGGCAGCGCAGCAGCTCCAGCCTGCATTGTGAGGCAGTGAAAGTGTAGCGGGGAGCCACGCAGCACAATGGCCCTGGCCTGCATTATGAGGCAGTGCAAGTGCAGCGGGGCGTGGCGCAGGGAGGATTTCCTGGCCTCCATTGTGAGGCGGTGCAAATACAGCACAGAACAGTGCTGCGCGGCAGGCCCGGCCTCCACTGTGAGGCCTTGCATGCGCAGCGGGGCGTGGCGCAGCACGGCTGGCTGGGCCTCCATTGTGAGGCGTTGCAAGTACAGCGGGGCGTAGCACATGGCAGCTGGCTCCGCTTCGATTGTGAGGCAATACTTATTCTAAGGGGTGCGGCACAGCGTGGCAGCCCTGGCCTGTATTGTGAGGCGCTGGAAGTGCAGGGGGGCGCAGCGCAGCATAGCGGCCCCGGCCTCCATTGTGAGGCGGTGCCAGTACAGCGTGGCGCAGTGCGGTGCGGTGCAGCGCGGCAGCCTTGGCCTCTATTGTGAGGTGGTTGAAGTGCAGCGGGCGAGGCGCAGCGCGGCGACCCCGGACTCCATTGTCAGGCGCTGAAAGTAGAGAAGGGCGCGGCACAGCGCGGCACGCCCGGCCTTCATTATTAGGCGGTGCAAGTGCAGCGTTGCGCAGTGCAGCGCTTTGCACACATGCTCCATTGTCAAGCAGTGCACGTGCAGAAGGGCGCAGCACAGCGCGGCAGCCCCGGCCTCCATTGTGTGGCGGTGCAATTACAGCGGGGCCTGGGGCAGTGCAGCAGCTCCAGCCTGCATTGTGAGGCAGTGAAAGTGTAGCGGGGAGCCACGCAGCACAATGGCCCTGGCCTGCATTATGAGGCAGTGCAAGTGCAGCGGGGCGTGGCGCAGGGAGGATTTCCTGGCCTCCATTGTGAGGCGGTGCAAATACAGCACAGAACAGTGCTGCGCGGCAGGCCCGGCCTCCACTGTGAGGCGTTGCATGCGCAGCGGGGCGTGGCGCAGCACGGCTGGCTGGCCCTCCATTGTGAGGCGTTGCAAGTACAGCGGGGCGTAGCACATGGCAGCTGGCTCCGCTTCGATTGTGAGGCAATACTTATTCTAAGGGGTGCGGCACAGCGTGGCAGCCCCGGCCTGTATTGTGAGGCGCTGGAAGTGCAGGGGGGCGCAGCGCAGCATAGCGGCCCCGGCCTCCATTGTGAGGCGGTGCCAGTACAGCGTGGCGCAGTGCGGTGCGGTGCAGCGCGGCAGCCTTGGCCTCTATTGTGAGGTGGTTGAAGTGCAGCGGGCGAGGCGCAGCGCGGCGACCCCGGACTCCATTGTCAGGCGCTGAAAGTAGAGACCGGCGCGGCGCAGCGCGGCACGCCCGGCCTTCATTATTAGGCGGTGCAAGTGCAGCGTTGCGCAGTGCAGCGCTTTGCACACATGCTCCATTGTCAAGCAGTGCACGTGCAGAAGGGCGCAGCACAGCGCGGCAGCCCCGGCCTCCATTGTGTGGCGGTGCAATTACAGCGGGGCTTGGGGCAGCGCAGCAGCTCCAGCCTGCATTGTGAAGCAGTGAAAGTGTAGCGGGGCGCCACGCAGCACAATGGCCCTGGCCTGCATTATGAGGCAGTGCAAGTGCAGCGGGGCGTGGCGCAGGGAGGATTTCCTGGCCTCCATTGTGAGGCGGTGCAAATACAGCACAGAACAGTGCTGCGCGGCAGGCCCGGCCTCCTCTGTGAGGCGTTGCATGCGCAGCGGGGCGTGGCGCAGCACGGCTGGCTGGTCCTGCATTGTGAGGCGTTGCAAGTACAGCTGGGCGTGGCACATGGCAGCTGGCCCCGCTTCGATTGTGAGGCAATACAAGTTCTAAGGGGTGCGGCACAGCGTGGCAGACCCGGCCTGCATTGTGAGGCGCTGGAAGTGCAGGGGGGTGCAGCGCAGCATAGCGTCCCCGGCCTCCATTGTGAGGCGGTGCCAGTACAGCGTGGCGCAGTGCGGTGCGGTGCAGCGCGGCAGCCTTGGCCTCTATTGTGAGGTGGTTGAAGTGCAGCGGGCGAGGCGCAGCGCGGCGACCCCGGACTCCATTGTCAGGCGCTGAAAGTAGAGACCGGCGCAGCGCAGCGCGGCACGCCCGGCCTTCATTATTAGGCGGTGCAAGTGCAGCGTTGCGCAGTGCAGCGCTTTGCACACATGCTCCATTGTCAAGCGGTGCACGTGCAGAAGGGCGCAGCACAGCGCGGCAGCCCCGGCCTCCATTGTGTGGCGGTGCAATTACAGCGGGGCCTGGGGCAGTGCAGCAGCTCCAGCCTGCATTGTGAGGCAGTGAAAGTGTAGCGGGGAGCCACGCAGCACAATGGCCCTGGCCTGCATTATGAGGCAGTGCAAGTGCAGCGGGGCGTGGCGCAGGGAGGATTTCCTGGCCTCCATTGTGAGGCGGTGCAAATACAGCACAGAACAGTGCTGCGCGGCAGGCCCGGCCTCCACTGTGAGGCCTTGCATGCGCAGCGGGGCGTGGCGCAGCACGGCTGGCTGGCCCTCCATTGTGAGGCGTTGCAAGTACAGCGGGGCGTAGCACATGGCAGCTGGCTCCGCTTCGATTGTGAGGCAATACTTATTCTAAGGGGTGCGGCACAGCGTGGCAGCCCCGGCCTGTATTGTGAGGCGCTGGAAGTGCAGGGGGGCGCAGCGCAGCATAGCGGCCCCGGCCTCCATTGTGAGGCGGTGCCAGTACAGCGTGGCGCAGTGCGGTGCGGTGCAGCGCGGCAGCCTTGGCCTCTATTGTGAGGTGGTTGAAGTGCAGCGGGCGAGGCGCAGCGCGGCGACCCCGGACTCCATTGTCAGGCGCTGAAAGTAGAGACCGGCGCGGCGCAGCGCGGCACGCCCGGCCTTCATTATTAGGCGGTGCAAGTGCAGCGTTGCGCAGTGCAGCGCTTTGCACACATGCTCCATTGTCAAGCAGTGCACGTGCAGAAGGGCGCAGCACAGCGCGGCAGCCCCGGCCTCCATTGTGTGGCGGTGCAATTACAGCGGGGCTTGGGGCAGCGCAGCAGCTCCAGCCTGCATTGTGAAGCAGTGAAAGTGTAGCGGGGCGCCACGCAGCACAATGGCCCTGGCCTGCATTATGAGGCAGTGCAAGTGCAGCGGGGCGTGGCGCAGGGAGGATTTCCTGGCCTCCATTGTGAGGCGGTGCAAATACAGCACAGAACAGTGCTGCGCGGCAGGCCCGGCCTCCTCTGTGAGGCGTTGCATGCGCAGCGGGGCGTGGCGCAGCACGGCTGGCTGGGCCTGCATTGTGAGGCGTTGCAAGTACAGCTGGGCGTGGCACATGGCAGCTGGCCCCGCTTCGATTGTGAGGCAATACAAGTTCTAAGGGGTGCGGCACAGCGTGGCAGACCCGGCCTGCATTGTGAGGCGCTGGAAGTGCAGGGGGGTGCAGCGCAGCATAGCGTCCCCGGCCTCCATTGTGAGGCGGTGCCAGTACAGCGTGGCGCAGTGCGGTGCGGTGCAGCGCAGCAGCCTTGGCCTCTATTGTGAGGTGGTTGAAGTGCAGCGGGCGAGGCGCAGCGCGGCGACCCCGGACTCCATTGTCAGGCGCTGAAAGTAGAGACCGGCGCAGCGCAGCGCGGCACGCCCGGCCTTCATTATTAGGCGGTGCAAGTGCAGCGTTGCGCAGTGCAGCGCTTTGCACACATGCTCCATTGTCAAGCGGTGCACGTGCAGAAGGGCGCAGCACAGCGCGGCAGCCCCGGCCTCCATTGTGTGGCGGTGCAATTACAGCGGGGCCTGGGGCAGTGCAGCAGCTCCAGCCTGCATTGTGAGGCAGTGAAAGTGTAGCGGGGAGCCACGCAGCACAATGGCCCTGGCCTGCATTATGAGGCAGTGCAAGTGCAGCGGGGCGTGGCGCAGGGAGGATTTCCTGGCCTCCATTGTGAGGCGGTGCAAATACAGCACAGAACAGTGCTGCGCGGCAGGCCCGGCCTCCTCTGTGAGGCGTTGCATGCGCAGCGGGGCGTGGCGCAGCACGGCTGGCTGGGCCTGCATTCTGAGGCGTTGCAAGTACAGCGGGGCTTGGCACATGGCAGCTGGCCCCGCTTCGATTGTGAGGCAATACAAGTTCTAAGGGGTGCGGCACAGCGTGGCAGACCCGGCCTGCATTGTGAGGCGCTGGAAGTGCAGGGGGGCGCAGCGCAGCATAGCGTCCCCGGCCTCCATTGTGAGGCGGTGCCAGTACAGCGTGGCGCAGTGCGGTGCGGTGCAGCGCGGCAGCCTTGGCCTCTATTGTGAGGTGGTTGAAGTGCAGCGGGCGAGGCGCAGCGCGGCGACCCCGGACTCCATTGTCAGGCGCTGAAAGTAGAGAGGGGCGCGGCGCAGCGCGGCACGCCCGGCCTTCATTATTAGGCGGTGCAAGTGCAGCGTTGCGCAGTGCAGCGCTTTGCACACATGCTCCATTGTCAAGCGGTGCACGTGCAGAAGGGCGCAGCACAGCGCGGCAGCCCCGGCCTCCATTGTGTGGCGGTGCAATTACAGCGGGGCTTGGGGCAGCGCAGCAGCTCCAGCCTGCATTGTGAGGCAGTGAAAGTGTAGCGGGGCGCCACGCAGCACAATGGCCCTGGCCTGCATTATGAGGCAGTGCAAGTGCAGCGGGGCGTGGCGCAGGGAGGATTTCCTGGCCTCCATTGTAAGGCGGTGCAAATACAGCACAGAACAGTGCTGCGCGGCAGGCCCGGCCTCCACTGTGAGGCCTTGCATGCGCAGCGGGGCGTGGCGCAGCACGGCTGGCTGGGCCTGCATTGTGAGGCGTTGCAAGTACAGCGGGGCGTGGCACATGGCAGCTGGCCCCGCTTCGATTGTGAGGCAATACAAGTTCTAAGGGGTGCGGCACAGCGTGGCAGACCCGGCCTGCATTGTGAGGCGCTGGAAGTGCAGGGGGGCGCAGCGCAGCATAGCGGCCCCGGCCTCCATTGTGAGGCGGTGCCAGTACAGCGTGGCGCAGTGCGGTGCGGTGCAGCGCGGCAGCCTTGGCCTCTATTGTGAGGTGGTTGAAGTGCAGCGGGCGAGGCGCAGCGCGGCGACCCCGGACTCCATTGTGTGGCGGTGCAATTACAGCGGGGCTTGGGGCAGCGCAGCAGCTCCAGCCTGCATTGTGAGGCAGTGCAAGTGCAGCGGGGTGCCACGCAGCACAATGGCCCTGGCCTGCAATGTGAGGCGTTGCAAGTACAGCGGGGCGTGGTGCAGGGCGGCATCCCTGGCCTCCATTGTGAGGCGGTGCAAATACAGCACAGAACAGTGCTGCGCGGCAGGCCCGGCCTCCACTGTGAGGCGTTGCATGCGCAGCGGGGGGGGGCGCAGCACGGCTGGCTGGGCCTGCATTGTGAGGCGTTGCAAGTACAGCGGGGCGTGGCACATGGCGGCTGGCCCCGCTTCGATTGTGAGGCAATACAAGTTCTAAGGGGTGTGGCACAGCATGGTAGCCCCGGCCTGCATTGTGAGGCGCTGGAAGTGCAGGGGGGCGCAGCGCAGCATAGCGGCCCCGGCCTCCATTGTGAGGCAGTGCCAGTACAGCGTGGCGCAGTGCGGTGCGATGCAGCGCGGCAGCCTTGGCCTCTATTGTGAGGTGGTTGAAGTGCAGTGGGCGAGGCGCAGCGTGGCGACCCCGGACTCCATTGTCAGGCACTGAAAGTAGAGAGGGGCGCGGCGCAGCGCGGCACGCCCGGCCTTCGTTATTAGGCGGTGCAAGTGCAGCGTGGCGCAGCGCAGCGCTTCGCGCACAGACTCCATTGTCAGGCGGTGCACGTGCAGAAGGGCGCAGCACAGCGCGGCAGCCCCGGCCTCCATTGTATGGCGGTGCAATTACAGAGGGGCGCGGCGCGGCGCAGCGCAGCAGCTGCAGCCTGCATTGTGAGGCAGTGAAAGTGTAGCGGGGCGCCACGCAACAAAACGGCCCTAGCCTGCATTATGAGGCCGTGCAAGTGCAGCGGGGCGTGGCACAGGGCGGCATCCCTGCCCTCCATTGTGAGGCGGTGCAATAACAGCGGGGCTTGGGGGAGCGCAGCAGCTCCAGCCTGCATTGTGAGGCAGTGAAAGTGTAGCGGGGAGCCACGCAGCACAACGGCCTTGACCTGCATTATGAGGCCGTGCAAGTGCAGCGGGGCGCAGCACAGCGCGGCAGCCCCGGCCTCCATTGTGTGACGGTGCAATTACAGCGGGGCGCGGCGCACCGCAGCAGCTCCAGCCTGCATTGTGAGGCAGTGCAAGTGCAGCGGGGCGCCACGCAGCACAACGGCCTTGGCCTGCATTATGAGGCCGTGCAAGTGCAGCGGGGCGCAGCACAGGGCGGCATCCCTGGCCTCCATTGTGTGGCGGTGCAATTACAGCGGGGCGCGGCGCAGCGCAGCAGCTCCAGCCTGCATAGTGAGGCAGTGCAAGTGCAGCGGGGTGCCACGCAGCACAATGGCCCTGGCCTGCAATGTGACGCGTTGCAAGTACAGCGGGGCGTGGCTCAGGGCGGCATGCCTGGCCTCCATTGTGAGGCGGTGCAAATACAGCACAGAACAGTGCTGCGCGGCAGGCCCGGCCTCCACTGTGAGGCATTGCATGCGCAGCGGGGCGGGGCGCAGCACGGCTGGCTGGGCCTGCATTGTGAGGCGTTGCAAGTACAGCGGGGCGTGGCACATGGCGGCTGGCCCCGCTTCGATTGTGAGGCAATACAAGTTCTAAGGGGTGCGGCACAGCATGGTAGCCCCGGCCTGCATTGTGAGGCGCTGGAAGTGCAGGGGGGCGCAGCGCAGCATAGCGGCCCCGGCCTCCATTGTGAGGCGGTGCCAGTACAGCGTGGCGCAGTGCGGTGCGGTGCAGCGCGGCAGCCTTGGCCTCTATTGTGAGGTGGTTGAAGTGCAGCGGGCGAGGCGCAGCGCGGCGACCCCGGACTCCATTGTCAGGCGCTGAAAGTAGAGAGGGGCGCGGCGCAGCGCGGCACGCCCGGCCTTCATTATTAGGCGGTGCAAGTGCAGCGTGGCGCAGCGCAGCGCTTCGCGCACAGACTCCATTGTCAGGCGGTGCACGTGCAGAAGGGCGCAGCACAGCGTGGCAGCCCCGGCCTCCATTGTGTGGCGGTGCAATTACAGCGGGGCGCGGCGCAGTGCAGCAGCTGCAGCCTGCATTGTGAGGCAGTGAAAGTGTAGCGGGGAGCCACGCAGCACAATGGCCGTGGCCTGCATTGTGAGGCAGTGCAAGTGCAGCGGGGCGCCACGCAACACAACGGCCCTAGCCTGCATTATGAGGCAGTGCAAGTGCAGCGCAGCGTGGCGCAGGGCAGCATCCCTGCCCTCCATTGTGAGGCGGTGCAATTACAGCGGGGCTTGGGGGAGCGCAGCAGCTCCAGCCTGCATTGTGAGGCAGTGAAAGTGTAGCGGGGAGCCACGCAGCACAATGGCCCTGGTCTGCATTGTGAGGCAGTGCAAGTGCAGCGGGGGGCCACACAGCACAACAGCCCTAGCCTGCATTATGAGGCCGTGCAAGTGCAGCGTGACGCAGCACAGCGCGAAAGCCCCGGCCTCCATTGTGTGGCGGTGCAATTACAGCGGGGCGCGGCGCAGCGCAGCAGCTCCAGCCTGCATTGTGAGGCAGTGCAAGTGCAGCAGGGTGCTACGCAGCACAATGGCCCTGGCCTGCAATGTGAGGCGTTGCAAGTACAGCGGGGCGTGGCACATGGCGGCTGGCCCCGCTTCGATTGTGAGGCAATACAAGTTCTAAGGGGTGCGGCACAGCATGGTAGCCCCGGCCTGCATTGTGAGGCGCTGGAAGTGCAGGGGGGCGCAGCGCAGCATAGCGGTCCCGGCCTCCATTGTGAGGCGGTGCCAGTACAGCGTGGCGCAGTGCGGTGCGGTGCAGCGCGGCAGCCTTGGCCTCTATTGTGAGGTGGTTGAAGTGCAGCGGGCGAGGCGCAGCGCGGCGACCCCGGACTCCATTGTCAGGTGCTGAAAGTAGAGAGGGGCGCGGCGCGGCGCGGCGCAGCACGGCACGCCCGGCCTTCGTTATTAGGCGGTGCAAGTGCAGCGTGGCGCAGCGCAGCGCTTCGCGCACAGACTCCATTGTCAGGCGGTGCACGTGCAGAAGGGCGCAGCACACCGCGGCAGCCCTGGCCTCCATTGTGTGGCGGTGCAATTACAGCGGGGCTTGGGGCAGCGCAGCAGCTCCAGCCTGCATTGTGAGGCAGTGAAAGTGTAGCGGGGAGCCACGCAGCACAATGACCCTGGCCTTCATTGTGAGGCAGTGCAAGTGCAGCGGGGCGCCATGCAGCACAATGGCCCTGGCCTGCATTATGAGGCAGTGCAAGTGCAGTGGGGCGTGGCACAGGGCGGCATCCCTGGCCTCCATTGTGAGGCGGTGCAAATACAGCACAGAACAGTGCTGCGCGGCAGGCCCGGCCTCCACTGTGAGGCGTTGCATGCGCAGGGGGGCGTGGCGCAGCACGGCTGGCTGGGCCTCCATTGTGAGGCGTTGCAAGTACAGTGGGGCGTGGCACATGGCAGCTGGCCCCACTTCGATTGTGAGGCAATACAAGTTCTAAGGGGTGCGGCACAGCGTGGCAGCCCCGGCCTGCATTGTGAGGCGCTGGAAGTGCAGGGGGGCGCAGCGCAGCATAGCGGCCCCGGCCTCCATTGTGAGGCGGTGCCAGTACAGCGTGGCGCAGTGCGGTGCGGTGCAGCGCGGCAGCCTTGGCCTCTATTGTGAGGTGGTTGAAGTGCAGCGGGCGAGGCGCAGCGCGGCGACCCCGGACTCCATTGTCAGGCGCTGAAAGTAGAGAGGGGCGCGGCGCAGCACGGCACGCCCGGCCTTCATTATTAGGCGGTGCAAGTGCAGCGTTGCGCAGTGCAGCGCTTCGCACACATGCTCCATTGTCAAGCGGTGCACGTGCAGAAGGGCGCAGCACAGCGCGGCAGCCCCGGCCTCCATTGTGTGGCGGTGCAATTACAGCGGGGCTTGGGGCAGCGCAGCAGCTCCAGCCTGCATTGTGAGGCAGTGAAAGTGTAGCGGGGAGCCACGCAGCACAATGGCCCTGGCCTGCATTGTGAGGCAGTGCAAGTGCAGCGGGGCGCCACGCAGCACAACGGCCCTGGCCTGCATTATGAGGCAGTGCAAGTGCAGCGGGGCGTGGCGCAGGGCGGCATCCCTGGCCTCCATTGTGAGGCGGTGCAAATACAGCACAGAACAGTGCTGTGCGGCAGGCCCGGCCTCCACTGTGAGGCCTTGCATGCGCAGCGGGGCGTGGCGCAGCACGGCTGGCTGGGCCTCCATTGTGAGGCGTTGCAAGTACAGCGGGGCGTAGCACATGGCAGCTGGCTCCGCTTCGATTGTGAGGCAATACTTATTCTAAGGGGTGCGGCACAGCGTGGCAGCCCCGGCCTGTATTGTGAGGCGCTGGAAGTGCAGGGGGGCGCAGCGCAGCATAGCGGCCCCGGCCTCCATTGTGAGGCGGTGCCAGTACAGCGTGGCGCAGTGCGGTGCGGTGCAGCGCGGCAGCCTTGGCCTCTATTGTGAGGTGGTTGAAGTGCAGCGGGCGAGGCGCAGCGCGGCGACCCCGGACTCCATTGTCAGGTGCTGAAAGTAGAGAGGGGCGCGGCGCAGCGCGGCACGCCCGGCCTTCGTTATTAGGCGGTGCAAGTGCAGTGTGGCGCAGCGCAGCGCTTCGCGCACAGACTCCATTGTCAGGCGGTGCACGTGCAGAAGGGCGCAGCACAGCGCGGCAGCCCCGGCCTCCATTGTGTGGTGGTGCAATTACAGCGGGGCGCGGCGCGGCGCAGCGCAGCAGCTGCAGCCTGCATTGTGAGGCAGTGAAAGTGTAGCGGGGAGCCACGCAGCACAATGGCCCTGGCCTGCATTGTGAGGCAGTGCAAGTGCAGCGGGGCGCCACGCAGCACAACGGCCTTGGCCTGCATTATGAGGCCATGCAAGTGCAGCGGGGCGCAGCACAGCGCGGCAGCCCCGGCCTCCATTGTGTGGCGGTGCAATTACAGCGGGGCTTGGGGCAGCGCAGCAGCTCCAGCCTGCATTGTGAGGCAGTGCAAGTGCAGCGGGGTGCCACGCAGCACAATGGCCCTGGCCTGCAATGTGAGGCGTTGCAAGTACAGCGGGGCGTGGTGCAGGGCGGCATCCCTGGCCTCCATTGTGAGGCGGTGCAAATACAGCACAGAACAGTGCTGCGCGGCAGGCCCGGCCTCCACTGTGAGGCGTTGCATGCGCAGCGGGGGGGGGCGCAGCACGGCTGGCTGGGCCTGCATTGTGAGGCGTTGCAAGTACAGCGGGGCGTGGCACATGGCGGCTGGCCCCGCTTCGATTGTGAGGCAATACAAGTTCTAAGGGGTGTGGCACAGCATGGTAGCCCCGGCCTGCATTGTGAGGCGCTGGAAGTGCAGGGGGGCGCAGCGCAGCATAGCGGCCCCGGCCTCCATTGTGAGGCAGTGCCAGTACAGCGTGGCTCAGTACGGTGCGATGCAGCGCGGCAGCCTTGGCCTCTATTGTGAGGTGGTTGAAGTGCAGTGGGCGAGGCGCAGCGTGGCGACCCCGGACTCCATTGTCAGGCACTGAAAGTAGAGAGGGGCGCGGCGCAGCGCGGCACGCCCGGCCTTCGTTATTAGGCGGTGCAAGTGCAGCGTGGCGCAGCGCAGCGCTTCGCGCACAGACTCCATTGTCAGGCGGTGCACGTGCAGAAGGGCGCAGCACAGCGCGGCAGCCCCGGCCTCCATTGTGTGGCGGTGCAATTACAGCGGGGCGCGGCGCAGTGCAGCAGCTGCAGCCTGCATTGTGAGGCAGTGAAAGTGTAGCGGGGAGCCACGCAGCACAATGGCCGTGGCCTGCATTGTGAGGCAGTGCAAGTGCAGCGGGGCGCCACGCAGCACAACGGCCCTAGCCTGCATTATGAGGCAGTGCAAGTGCAGCGCAGCGTGGCGCAGGGCAGCATCCCTGCCCTCCATTGTGAGGCGGTGCAATTACAGCGGGGCTTGGGGGAGCGCAGCAGCTCCAGCCTGCATTGTGAGGCAGTGAAAGTGTAGCGGGGAGCCACGCAGCACAATGGCCCTGGTCTGCATTGTGAGGCAGTGCAAGTGCAGCGGGGGGCCACACAGCACAACAGCCCTAGCCTGCATTATGAGGCCGTGCAAGTGCAGCGTGACGCAGCACAGCGCGAAAGCCCCGGCCTCCATTGTGTGGCGGTGCAATTACAGCGGGGCGCGGCGCAGCGCAGCAGCTCCAGCCTGCATTGTGAGGCAGTGCAAGTGCAGCAGGGTGCTACGCAGCACAATGGCCCTGGCCTGCAATGTGAGGCGTTGCAAGTACAGCGGGGCGTGGCACATGGCGGCTGGCCCCGCTTCGATTGTGAGGCAATACAAGTTCTAAGGGGTGCGGCACAGCATGGTAGCCCCGGCCTGCATTGTGAGGCGCTGGAAGTGCAGGGGGGCGCAGCGCAGCATAGCAGTCCCGGCCTCCATTGTGAGGCGGTGCCAGTACAGCGTGGCGCAGTGCGGTGCGGTGCAGCGCGGCAGCCTTGGCCTCTATTGTGAGGTGGTTGAAGTGCAGCGGGCGAGGCGCAGCGCGGCGACCCCGGACTCCATTGTCAGGTGCTGAAAGTAGAGAGGGGCGCGGCGCGGCGCGGCGCAGCACGGCACGCCCGGCCTTCGTTATTAGGCGGTGCAAGTGCAGCGTGGCGCAGCGCAGCGCTTCGCGCACAGACTCCATTGTCAGGCGGTGCACGTGCAGAAGGGCGCAGCACACCGCGGCAGCCCTGGCCTCCATTGTGTGGCGGTGCAATTACAGCGGGGCTTGGGGCAGCGCAGCAGCTCCAGCCTGCATTGTGAGGCAGTGAAAGTGCAGCGGGGCATGGCACAGGGCAGCATCCCTGGCCTCCATTGTGAGGCGGTGCAATTACAGAGGGGCGCGGCGCGGCGCAGCGCAGCAGCTGCAGCCTGCATTGTGAGGCAGTGAAAGTGTAGCGGGGCGCCACGCAACACAACGGCCCTAGCCTGCATTATGAGGCCGTGCAAGTGCAGCGGGGCGTGGCACAGGGCGGCATCCCTGCCCTCCATTGTGAGGCGGTGCAATAACAGCGGGGCTTGGGGGAGCGCAGCAGCTCCAGCCTGCATTGTGAGGCAGTGAAAGTGTAGCGGGGAGCCACGCAGCACAACGGCCTTGACCTGCATTATGAGGCCGTGCAAGTGCAGCGGGGCGCAGCACAGCGCGGCAGCCCCGGCCTCCATTGTGTGACGGTGCAATTACAGCGGGGCGCGGCGCACCGCAGCAGCTCCAGCCTGCATTGTGAGGCAGTGCAAGTGCAGCGGGGCGCCACGCAGCACAACGGCCTTGGCCTGCATTATGAGGCCGTGCAAGTGCAGCGGGGCGCAGCACAGGGCGGCATCCCTGGCCTCCATTGTGTGGCGGTGCAATTACAGCGGGGCGCGGCGCAGCGCAGCAGCTCCAGCCTGCATAGTGAGGCAGTGCAAGTGCAGCGGGGCGCCACGCAGCACAATGGCCCTGGCCTGCAATGTGAGGCGTTGCAAGTACAGCGGGGCGTGGCACATGGCGGCTGGCCCCGCTTCGATTGTGAGGCAATACAAGTTCTAAGGGGTGCGGCACAGCATGGTAGCCCCGGCCTGCATTGTGAGGCGCTGGAAGTGCAGGGGGGCGCAGCGCAGCATAGCGGTCCCGGCCTCCATTGTGAGGCGGTGCCAGTACAGCGTGGCGCAGTGCGGTGCGGTGCAGCGCGGCAGCCTTGGCCTCTATTGTGAGGTGGTTGAAGTGCAGCGGGCGAGGCGCAGCGCGGCGACCCCGGACTCCATTGTCAGGTGCTGAAAGTAGAGAGGGGCGCGGCGCGGCGCGGCGCAGCACGGCACGCCCGGCCTTCGTTATTAGGCGGTGCAAGTGCAGCGTGGCGCAGTGCAGCGCTTCGCACACATGCTCCATTGTCAAGCGGTGCACGTGCAGAAGGGCGCAGCACAGCGCGGCAGCCCTGGCCTCCATTGTGTGGCGGTGCAATTACAGCGGGGCTTGGGGCAGCGCAGCAGCTCCAGCCTGCATTGTGAGGCAGTGAAAGTGTAGCGGGGAGCCACGCAGCACAATGGCCCTGGCCTGCATTGTGAGGCAGTGCAAGTGCAGCGGGGCGCCACGCAGCACAACGGCCCTGGCCTGCATTATGAGGCAGTGAAAGTGCAGCGGGGCGTGGCACAGGGCGGCATCCCTGGCCTCTATTGTGAGGCGGTGCAAATACAGCACAGAACAGTGCTGCGCGGCAGGCCCGGCCTCCACTCTAAGGCGTTGCATGCGCAGGGGGGCGTGGCGCAGCACGGCTGGCTGGGCCTGCAATGTGAGGCGTTGCAAGTACAGCGGGGCGTGGCACATGGCAGCTGGCCCCGCCTCGATTGTGAGGCAATACAAGTTCTAAGGGGTGCGGCACAGCGTGGCAGCCCCGGCCTGCATTGTGAGGCGCTGGAAGTGTAGGGGGGCGCAGCGCAGCATAGCGTCCCCGGCCTCCATTGTGAGGCGGTGCCAGTACAGCGTGGCGCAGTGCGGTGCGGTGCAGCGCGGCAGCCTTGGCCTCTATTGTGAGGTGGTTGAAGTGCAGCGGGCGAGGCGCAGCGCGGCGACCCCGGACTCCATTGTCAGGCGCTGAAAGTAGAGACCGGCGCGGCGCAGCACGGCACGCCCGGCCTTCATTATTAGGCGGTGCAAGTGCAGCGTTGCGCAGTGCAGCGCTTCGCACACATGCTCCATTGTCAAGCGGTGCACGTGCAGAGAGGCGCAGCACAGCGCGGCAGCCCCGGCCTCCATTGTGTGGCGGTGCAATTACAGCGGGGCTTGGGGCAGCGCAGCAGCTCCAGCCTGCATTGTGAGGCAGTGAAAGTGTAGCGGGGAGCCACGCAGCACAATGGCCCTGGCCTGCATTGTGAGGCAGTGCAAGTGCAGCGGGGCGCCACGCAGAACAACGGCCCTGGCCTGCATTATGAGGCCGTGCAAGTGCAGTGGGGCGTGGCACAGGGCGGTATCCCTGGCCTCCATTGTGAGGCGGTGCAAATACAGCACAGAACAGTGCTGCGCGGCAGGCCCGGCCTCCACTCTAAGGCGTTGCATGCGCAGCGGGGCGTGGCGCAGCACGGCTGGCTGGGCCTCCATTGTGAGGCGTTGCAAGTACAGCGGGGCGTGGCACATGGCGGCTGGCCCCGCCTCGATTGTGAGGCAATACAAGTTCTAAGGGGTGCGGCACAGCATGGCAGCCCCGGCCTGCATTGTGAGGCGCTGGAAGTGCAGGGGGGCGCAGCGCAGCATAGCGGCCCCGGCCTCCATTGTGAGGCGGTGCCAGTACAGCGTGGCGCAGTGCGGTGCGGTGCAGCGCGGCAGCCTTGGCCTCTATTGTGAGGTGGTTGAAGTGCAGCGGGCGAGGCGCAGCGCGGCGACCCCGGACTCCATTGTCAGGCGCTGAAAGTAGAGAGGGGCGCGGCGCAGCGCGGCACGCCCGGCCTTCATTATTAGGCGGTGCAAGTGCAGCGTGGCGCAGTGCAGCGCTTCGCGCACAGACTCCATTGTCAGGCGGTGCACGTGCAGAAGGGCGCAGCACAGCGCGGCAGCCCCGGCCTCCATTGTGTGGCGGTGCAATTACAGCGGGGCGCGGCGCGGCGCAGCGCAGCAGCTGCAGCCTGCATTGTGAGGCAGTGAAAGTGTAGCGGGGAGCCACGCAGCACAATGCCCCTGGCCTGCATTGTGAGGCAGTGCAAGTGCAGCAGGGCGCCACGCAGCACAACGGCCCTAGCCTGCATTATGAGGCCGTGCAAGTGCAGCGTGACGCAGCACAGCGCGGCAGCCCCGGCCTCCATTGTGTGGCGGTGCAATTACAGCGGGGCTTGGGTCAGCGCAGCAGCTCCAGCCTGCATTGTGAGGCAGTGCAAGTGCAGCGGGGCGCCACGCAACACAACGGCCCTAGCCTGCATTATGAGGCCGTGCAAGTGCAGCGCAGCGTGGCGCAGGGCAGCATCCCTGCCCTCCATTGTGAGGCGGTGCAATTACAGCGGGGCTTGGGGGAGCGCAGCAGCTCCAGCCTGCATTGTGAGGCAGTGAAAGTGTAGCGGGGAGCCACGCAGCACAATGGCCCTGGTCTGCATTGTGAGGCAGTGCAAGTGCAGCGGGGGGCCACACAGCAAAACAGCCCTAGCCTGCATTATGAGGCCGTGCAAGTGCAGCGTGGCGCAGCACAGCGCGGCAGCCCCGGCCTCCATTGTGTGGCGGTACAATTACAGCGGGGCGCAGCGCAGCGCAGCAGCTCCAGCCTGCATTGTGAGGCAGTGCAAGTGCAGCAGGGTGCTACGCAGCACAATGGCCCTGGCCTGCAATGTGAGGCGTTGCAAGTACAGCGGGGCGTGGCACATGGCGGCTGGCCCCGCTTCGATTGTGAGGCAATACAAGTTCTAAGGGGTGCGGCACAGCATGGTAGCCCCGGCCTGCATTGTGAGGCGCTGGAAGTGCAGGGGGGCGCAGCGCAGCATAGCGGCCCCGGCCTCCATTGTGAGGCGGTGCCAGTACAGCGTGGCGCAGTGCGGTGCGGTGCAGCGCGGCAGCCTTGGCCTCTATTGTGAGGTGGTTGAAGTGCAGCGGGCGAGGCGCAGCGCGGCGACCCCGGACTCCATTGTCAGGCGCTGAAAGTAGAGAGGGGCGCGGCGCAGCGCGGCACGCCCGGCCTTCATTATTAGGCGGTGTAAGTGCAGCGTGGCGCAGCGCAGCGCTTCGCGCACAGACTCCATTGTCAGGCGGTGCACGTGCAGAAGGGCGCAGCACAGCGCGGCAGCCCCGGCCTCCATTGTGTGGCGGTGCAATTACAGCGGGGCGCGGCGCGGCGCAGTGCAGCAGCTGCAGCCTGCATTGTGAGGCAGTGAAAGTGTAGCGGGGAGCCACGCAGCACAATGGCCCTGGCCTGCATTGTGAGGCAGTGCAAGTGCAGCGGGGCGCCACGCAACACAACGGCCCTAGCCTGCATTATGAGGCCGTGCAAGTGCAGCGCAGCGTGGCGCAGGGCAGCATCCCTGCCCTCCATTGTGAGGCGGTGCAATTACAGCGGGGCTTGGGGGAGCGCAGCAGCTCCAGCCTGCATTGTGAGGCAGTGAAAGTGTAGCGGGGAGCCACGCAGCACAATGGCCCTGGTCTGCATTGTGAGGCAGTGCAAGTGCAGCGGGGGGCCACACAGCACAACAGCCCTAGCCTGCATTATGAGGCCGTGCAAGTGCAGCGTGACGCAGCACAGCGCGAAAGCCCCGGCCTCCATTGTGTGGCGGTACAATTACAGCGGGGCGCGGCGCAGCGCAGCAGCTCCAGCCTGCATTGTGAGGCAGTGCAAGTGCAGCAGGGTGCTACGCAGCACAATGGCCCTGGCCTGCAATGTGAGGCGTTGCAAGTACAGCGGGGCGTGGCACATGGCGGCTGGCCCCGCTTCGATTGTGAGGCAATACAAGTTCTAAGGGGTGCGGCACAGCATGGTAGCCCCGGCCTGCATTGTGAGGCGCTGGAAGTGCAGGGGGGCGCAGCGCAGCATAGCGGCCCCGGCCTCCATTGTGAGGCGGTGCCAGTACAGCGTGGCGCAGTGCGGTGCGGTGCAGCGCGGCAGCCTTGGCCTCTATTGTGAGGTGGTTGAAGTGCAGCGGGCGAGGCGCAGCGCGGCGACCCCGGACTCCATTGTCAGGTGCTGAAAGTAGAGAGGGGCGCGGCGCAGCGCGGCACACCCGGCCTTCATTATTAGGCGGTGCAAGTGCAGCGGGGTGTGGCACAGGGCGGCATCCCTGCCCTCCATTGTGAGGCGGTGCAATTACAGCGGGGCTTGGGGGAGCGCAGCAGCTCCAGCCTGCATTGTGAGGCAGTGAAAGTGTAGCGGGGAGCCACTCAGCACAATGGCCCTGGTCTGCATTGTGAGGCAGTGCAAGTGCAGCGGGGCGCCACGCAGCACAACGGCCCTGGCCTGCATTATGAGGCCGTGCAAGTGCAGCGTGACGCAGCACAGCGCGGCAGCCCCGGCCTCCATTGTGTGGCGGTGCAATTACAGCGGGGCTTGGGGCAGCGCAGCAGCTCCAGCCTGCATTGTGAGGCAGTGCAAGTGCAGCGGGGTGCTACACAGCACAATGGCCCTGGCCTGCAATGTGAGGCGTTGCAAGTACAGCGGGGCGTGGCGCAGGGCGGCATCCCTGGCCTCCATTGTGAGGCGGTGCAAATACAGCACAGAACAGTGCTGCGCGGCAGGCCCGGCCTCCACTGTGAGGCGTTGCATGCGCAGCGGGGCGGGGTGCAGCACGGCTGGCTGGGCCTGCATTGTGAGGCGTTGCAAGTACAGCGGGGCGTGGCACACGGTGGCTGGCCCCGCTTCGATTGTGAGGCAATACAAGTTCTAAGGGGTGCGGCACAGCATGGTAGCCCCGGCCTGCATTGTGAGGCGCTGGAAGTGCAGGGGGGCGCAGCGCAGCATAGCGGCCCCGGCCTCCATTGTGAGGCGGTGCCAGTACAGCGTGGCGCAGTGCGGTGCGGTGCAGCGCGGCAGCCTTGGCCTCTATTGTGAGGTGGTTGAAGTGCAGCGGGCGAGGCGCAGCGCGGCGACCCCGGACTCCATTGTCAGGCGCTGAAAGTAGAGAGGGGCGCGGCGCAGCGCGGCACGCCCGGCCTTCGTTATTAGGCGGTGCAAGTGCAGCGTGGCGCAGCGCAGCGCTTCGCGCACAGACTCCATTGTCAGGCGGTGCACGTGCAGAAGGGCGCAGCACACCGCGGCAGCCCTGGCCTCCATTGTGTGGCGGTGCAATTACAGCGGGGCTTGGGGCAGCGCAGCAGCTCCAGCCTGCATTGTGAGGCAGTGAAAGTGTAGCGGGGAGCCACGCAGCACAATGACCCTGGCCTGCATTGTGAGGCAGTGCAAGTGCAGCGGGGCGCCATGCAGCACAACGGCCCTGGCCTGCATTATGAGGCAGTGCAAGTGCAGTGGGGCGTGGCACAGGGCGGCATCCCTGGCCTCCATTGTGAGGCGGTGCAAATACAGCACAGAACAGTGCTGCGCGGCAGGCCCGGCCTCCACTGTGAGGCGTTGCATGCGCAGGGGGGCGGGGCGCAGCACGGCTGGCTGGGCCTCCATTGTGAGGCGTTGCAAGTACAGCGGGGCGTGGCACATGGCAGCTGGCCCCGCTTCGATTGTGAGGCAATACAAGTTCTAAGGGGTGCGGCACAGCATGGCAGCCCCAGCCTGCATTGTGAGGCGCTGGAAGTGCAGGGGGGTGCAGCGCAGCATAGCGGCCCCGGCCTCCATTGTGAGGCGGTGCCAGTACAGCGTGGCGCAGTGCGGTGCGGTGCAGCACGGCAGCCTTGGTCTCTATTGTGAGGTGGTTGAAGTGCAGCGGGCGAGGCGCAGCGCGGCGACCCCGGACTCCATTGTCAGGCGCTGAAAGTAGAGAGGGGCGCGGCGCAGCGCGGCACGCCCGGCCTTCATTATTAGGCGGAGCAAGTGCAGCGTTGCGCAGTGCAGCGCTTCGCACACATGCTCCATTGTCAAGCGGTGCACGTGCAGAAGGGCGCAGCACAGCGCGGCAGCCCCGGCCTCCATTGTGTGGCGGTGCAATTACAGCGGGGCGCGGCGCGGCGCAGCGCAGCAGCTGCAGCCTGCATTGTGAGGCAGTGAAAGTGTAGCGGGGAGCCACGCAGCACAATGGCCCTGGCCTGCATTGTGAGGCAGTGCAAGTGCAGCGGGGCGCCACGCAGCACAACGGCCTTGGCCTGCATTATGAGGCCATGCAAGTGCAGCGGGGCGCAGCACAGCGCGGCAGCCCCGGCCTCCATTGTGTGGCGGTGCAATTACAGCGGGGCTTGGGGCAGCGCAGCAGCTCCAGCCTGCATTGTGAGGCAGTGCAAGTGCAGCGGGGTGCCACGCAGCACAATGGCCCTGGCCTGCAATGTGAGGCGTTGCAAGTACAGCGGGGCGTGGTGCAGGGCGGCATGCCTGGCCTCCATTGTGAGGCGGTGCAAATACAGCACAGAACAGTGCTGCGCGGCAGGCCCGGCCTCCACTGTGAGGCGTTGCATGCGCAGCGGGGCGGGGCGCAGCACGGCTGGCTGGGCCTGCATTGTGAGGCGTTGCAAGTACAGCTGGGCGTAGCACATGGCAGCTGGCTCCGCTTCGATTGTGAGGCAATACTTATTCTAAGGGGTGCGGCACAGCGTGGCAGCCCCGGCCTGTATTGTGAGGCGCTGGAAGTGCAGGGGGGCGCAGCGCAGCATATCGTCCCCGGCCTCCATTGTGAGGCGGTGCCAGTACAGCGTGGCGCAGTGCGGTGCGGTGCAGCGCGGCAGCCTTGGCCTCTATTGTGAGGTGGTTGAAGTGCAGCGGGCGAGGCGCAGCGCGGCGACCCCGGACTCCATTGTCAGGTGCTGAAAGTAGAGAGGGGCGCGGCGCAGCGCGGCACGCCCGGCCTTCATTATTAGGCGGTGCAAGTGCAGCGGGGTGTGGCACAGGGCGGCATCCCTGCCCTCCATTGTGAGGCGGTGCAATTACAGCGGGGCTTGGGGCAGCGCAGCAGCTCCAGCCTGCATTGTGAGGCAGTGAAAGTGTAGCGGGGAGCCACGCAGCACAATGGCCCTGGCCTGCATTGTGAGGCAGTGCAAGTGCAGCGGGGCGCCACGCAGCACAACGGCCCTGGCCTGCATTATGAGGCAGTGCAAGTGCAGCGGGGCGTGGCGCAGGGCGGCATCCCTGGCCTCCATTGTGAGGCGGTGCAAATACAGCACAGAACAGTGCTGCGCGGCAGGCCCGGCCTCCACTGTGAGGCGTTGCATGCGCAGTGGGGCGTGGCGCAGCACGGCTGGCTGGGCCTCCATTGTGAGGCGTTGCAAGTACAGTGGGGCGTGGCACATGGCAGCTGGCCCCACTTCGATTGTGAGGCAATACAAGTTCTAAGGGGTGCGGCACAGCGTGGCAGCCACGGCCTGCATTGTGAGGCGCTGGAAGTGCATGGGGGCGCAGCAAAGCATAGCGGCCCCGGCCTCCATTGTGACGCGGTGCCAGTACAGCGTGGCACAGTGCGGTGCGGTGCAGCGCGGCAGCCTTGGCCTCTATTGTGAGGTGGTTGAAGTGCAGCGGGCGAGGCGCAGCGCGGCGACCCCGGACTCCATTGTCAGGCGCTGAAAGTAGAGAGGGGCGCGGCGCAGCACGGCACGCCCGGCCTTCATTATTAGGCAGAGCAAGTGCAGCGTTGCGCAGTGCAGCGCTTCGCATACATGCTCCATTGTCAAGCGGTGCACGTGCAGAGGGGCGCAGCACAGCGCGGCAGCCCTGGCCTCCATTGTGTGGCGGTGCAATTACAGCGGGGCTTGGGGCAGCGCAGCAGCTCCAGCCTGCATTGTGAGGCAGTGAAAGTGTAGCGGGGAGCCACGCAGCACAATGGCCCTGGCCTGCATTGTGAGGCAGTGCAAGTGCAGCGGGGCGCCACGCAGCACAACGGCCCTGGCCTGCATTATGAGGCAGTGCAAGTGCAGCGGGGCGTGGCACAGGGCGGCATCCCTGGCCTCTATTGTGAGGCGGTGCAAATACAGCACAGAACAGTGCTGCGCGGCAGGCCCGGCCTCCACTGTGAGGCGTTGCATGCGCAGTGGGGCGTGGCGCAGCACGGCTGGCTGGGCCTCCATTGTGAGGCGTTGCAAGTACAGTGGGGCGTGGCACATGGCAGCTGGCCCCGCTTCGATTGTGAGGCAATACAAGTTCTAAGGGGTGCGGCACAGCGTGGCAGCCCCAGCCTGCATTGTGAGGCGCTGGAAGTGCAGGGGGGCGCAGCACAGCATAGCGGCCCCGGCCTCCATTGTGAGGCGGTGCCAGTACAGCGTGGCGCAGTGCGGTGCGGTGCAGCGCGGCAGCCTTGGCCTCTATTGTGAGGTGGTTGAAGTGCAGCGGGCGAGGCGCAGCGCGGCGACCCCGGACTCCATTGTCAGGCGCTGAAAGTAGAGAGGGGCGCGGCGCAGCACGGCACGCCCGGCCTTCATTATTAGGCGGTGCAAGTGCAGCGTTGCGCAGTGCAGCGCTTCGCACACATGCTCCATTGTCAGGCGGTGCACGTGCAGAAGGGCGCAGCACAGCACGGCAGCCCCGGCCTCCATTGTGTGGCGGTGCAATTACAGCGGGGCTTGGGGCAACGCAGCAGTTCCAGCCTGCATTGTGAGGCAGTGAAAGTGTAGCGGGGAGCCACGCAGCACAATGGCCCTGGCCTGCATTGTGAGGCAGTGCAAGTGCAGCGGGGCGCCACGCAGCACAACGGCCCTGGCCTGCATTATGAGGCAGTGCAAGTGCAGTGGGGCGTGGCGCAGGGCGGCATCCCTGGCCTCCATTGTGAGGCGGTGCAAATACAGCACAGAACAGTGCTGCGCGGCAGGCCCGGCCTCCACTGTGAGGCGTTGCATGCGCAGTGGGGCGTGGCGCAGCACGGCTGGCTGGGCCTCCATTGTGAGGCGTTGCAAGTACAGTGGGGCGTGGCACATGGCAGCTGGCCCCGCTTCGATTGTGAGGCAATACAAGTTCTAAGGGGTGCGGCACAGCGTGGCAGCCACGGCCTGCATTGTGAGGCGCTGGAAGTGCAGGGGGGCGCAGCACAGCATAGCGGCCCCGGCCTCCATTGTGAGGCGGTGCCAGTACAGCGTGGCACAGTGCGGTGCGGTGCAGCGCGGCAGCCTTGGCCTCTATTGTGAGGTGGTTGAAGTGCAGCGGGCGAGGCGCAGCGCGGCGACCCCGGACTCCATTGTCAGGCGCTGAAAGTAGAGAGGGGCGCGGCGCAGCACGGCACGCCCGGCCTTCATTATTAGGCGGTGCAAGTGCAGCGTTGCGCAGTGCAGCGCTTCGCACACATGCTCCATTGTCAAGCGGTGCACGTGCAGAGGGGCGCAGCACAGCGCGGCAGCCCTGGCCTCCATTGTGTGGCGGTGCAATTACAGCGGGGCTTGGGGCAGCGCAGCAGCTCCAGCCTGCATTGTGAGGCAGTGAAAGTGTAGCGGGGAGCCACGCAGCTCAATGGCCCTGGCCTGCATTGTGAGGCAGTGCAAGTGCAGCGGGGCGCCACGCAGCACAACGGCCCTGGCCTGCATTATGAGGCAGTGCAAGTGCAGCGGGGCGTGGCACAGGGCGGCATCCCTGGCCTCTATTGTGAGGCGGTGCAAATACAGCACAGAACAGTGCTGCGCGGCAGGCCCGGCCTCCACTGTGAGGCGTTGCATGCGCAGTGGGGCGTGGCGCAGCACGGCTGGCTGGGCCTGCAATGTGAGGCGTTGCAAGTACAGTGGGGCGTGGCACATGGCAGCTGGCCCCGCTTCAATTGTGAGGCAATACAAGTTCTAAGGGGTGCGGCACAGCATGGCAGCCCCGGCCTGCATTGTGAGGCGCTGGAAGTGCAGGGGGGTGCAGCGCAGCATAGCGGCCCCGGCCTCCATTGTGAGGCGGTGCCAGTACAGCGTGGCGCAGTGCGGTGCGGTGCAGCACGGCAGCCTTGGCCTCTATTGTGAGGTGGTTGAAGTGCAGCGGGCGAGGCGCAGCGCGGCGACCCCGGACTCCATTGTCAGGCGCTGAAAGTAGAGACCGGCGCGGCGCAGCACGGCACGCCCGGCCTTCATTATTAGGCGGTGCAAGTGCAGCGTTGCGCAGTGCAGCGCTTCGCACACATGCTCCATTGTCAAGCGGTGCACGTGCAGAGGGGCGCAGCACAGCGCGGCAGCCCCGGCCTCCATTGTGTGGCGGTGCAATTACAGCGGGGCTTGGGGAAGCGCAGCAGCTCCAGCCTGCATTGTGAGGCAGTGAAAGTGTAGCGGGGAGCCACGCAGCACAATGGCCCTGGCCTGCATTGTGAAGCAGTGCAAGTGCAGCGGGGCGCCACGCAGCACAACGGCCCTGGCCTGCATTATGAGGCAGTGCAAGTGCAGCGGGGCGTGGCGCAGGGCGGCATCCCTGGCCTCCATTGTGAGGCGGTGCAAATACAGCACAGAACAGTGCTGCGCGGCAGGCCCGGCCTCCACTGTGAGGCGTTGCATACGCAGGGGGGCGTGGCGCAGCACGGCTGGCTGGGCCTCCATTGTGAGGCGTTGCAAGTACAGTGGGGCGTGGCACATGGCAGCTGGCCCCGCTTCGATTGTGAGGCAATACAAGTTCTAAGGGGTGCGGCACAGCGTGGCAGCCACGGCCTGCATTGTGAGGCGCTGGAAGTGCAGGGGGGCGCAGCACAGCATAGCGGCCCCGGCCTCCATTGTGACGCGGTGCCAGTACAGCGTGGCACAGTGCGGTGCGGTGCAGCGCAGCAGCCTTGGCCTCTATTGTGAGGTGGTTGAAGTGCAGCGGGCGAGGCGCAGCGCGGCGACCCCGGACTCCATTGTCAGGCGCTGAAAGTAGAGACCGGCGCGGCGCAGCACGGCACGCCCGGCCTTCATTATTAGGCGGTGCAAGTGCAGCGTTGCGCAGTGCAGCGCTTCGCACACATGCTCCATTGTCAAGCGGTGCACGTGCAGAGGGGCGCAGCACAGCGCGGCAGCCCCGGCCTCCATTGTGTGGCGGTGCAATTACAGCGGGGCTTGGGGAAGCGCAGCAGCTCCAGCCTGCATTGTGAGGCAGTGAAAGTGTAGCGGGGAGCCACGCAGCACAATGGCCCTGGCCTGCATTGTGAAGCAGTGCAAGTGCAGCGGGGCGCCACGCAGCACAACGGCCCTGGCCTGCATTATGAGGCAGTGCAAGTGCAGCGGGGCGTGGCGCAGGGCGGCATCCCTGGCCTCCATTGTGAGGCGGTGCAAATACAGCACAGAACAGTGCTGCGCGGCAGGCCCGGCCTCCACTGTGAGGCGTTGCATACGCAGGGGGGCGTGGCGCAGCACGGCTGGCTGGGCCTCCATTGTGAGGCGTTGCAAGTACAGTGGGGCGTGGCACATGGCAGCTGGCCCCACTTCGATTGTGAGGCAATACAGTTCTAAGGGGTGCGGCACAGCATGGCAGCCCTGGCCTGCATTGTGAGGCGCTGGAAGTGCAGGGGGGCGCAGCACAGCATAGCGGCCCCGGCCTCCATTGTGAGGCGGTGCCAGTACAGCGTGGCACAGTGCGGTGCGGTGCAGCGCGGCAGCCTTGGCCTCTATTGTGAGGTGGTTGAAGTGCAGCGGGCGAGGCGCAGCGCGGCGACCCCGGACTCCATTGTCAGGCGCTGAAACTAGAGAGGGGCGCGGCGCAGCGCGGCACGCCCGGCCTTCATTATTAGGCGGAGCAAGTGCAGCGTTGCGCAGTGCAGCGGTTCGCACACATGCTCCATTGTCAAGCGGTACACGTGCAGAAGGGCGCAGCACAGCGCGGCAGCCCCGGCCTCCATTGTGTGGCGGTGCAATTACAGTGGGGCTTGGGGCAGCGCAACAGCTCCAGCCTGCATTGTGAGGCAGTGAAAGTGTAGCGGGGAGCCACGCAGCACAATGGCCCTGGCCTGCATTGTGAGGCAGTGCAAGTGCAGCGGGGCGCCACGCAGCACAACGGCCCTGGCCTGCATTATGAGGCAGTGCAAGTGCAGTGGGGCGTGGCACAGGGCGGCATCCCTGGCCTCCATTGTGAGGCGGTGCAAATACAGCACAGAACAGTGCTGCGCGGCAGGCCCGGCCTCCACTGTGAGGCGTTGCATGCGCAGGGGGGCGTGGCGCAGCACGGCTGGCTGGGCCTCCATTGTGAGGCGTTGCAAGTACAGTGGGGCGTGGCACATGGCAGCTGGCCCCGCTTCGATTGTGAGGCAATACAAGTTCTAAGGGGTGCGGCACAGCGTGGCAGCCCCGGCCTGCATTGTGAGGCGCTGGAAGTGCAGGGGGGCGCAGCGCAGCATAGCGGCCCCGGCCTCCATTGTGAGGCGGTGCCAGTACAGCGTGGCGCAGTGCGGTGCGGTGCAGCGCGGCAGCCTTGGCCTCTATTGTGAGGTGGTTGAAGTGCAGCGGGCGAGGCGCAGCGCGGCGACCCCGGACTCCATTGTCAGGCGCTGAAAGTAGAGAGGGGCGCGGCGCAGCACGGCACGCCCAGCCTTCATTATTAGGCGGTGGAAGTGCAGCGTTGCGCAGTGCAGCGCTTCGCACACATGCTCCATTGTCAAGCGGTGCACGTGCAGAAGGGCGCAGCACAGCGCGGCAGCCCCGGCCTCCATTGTGTGGCGGTGCAATTACAGCGGGGCTTGGGGCAGCGCAGCAGCTCCAGCTTGCATTGTGAGGCAGTGAAAGTGTAGCGGGGAGCCACGCAGCACAATGGCCCTGGCCTGCATTGTGAGGCAGTGCAAGTGCAGCGGGGCGCCACGCAGCACAACGGCCCTGGCCTGCATTATGAGGCCGTGCAAGTGCAGTGGGGCGTGGCACAGGGCGGTATCCCTGGCCTCCATTGTGAGGCGGTGCAAATACAGCACAGAACAGTGCTGCGCGGCAGGCCCGGCCTCCAATCTAAGGCGTTGCATGCGCAGGGGGGCGTGGCGCAGCACGGCTGGCTGGGCCTGCAATGTGAGGCGTTGCAAGTACAGCTGGGCGTGGCACATGGCAGCTGGCCCCACTTCGATTGTGAGGCAATACAAGTTCTAAGGGGTGCGGCACAGCGTGGCAGCCCCGGCCTGCATTGTGAGGCGCTGGAAGTGCAGGGGGGCGCAGCGCAGCATAGCAGCCCCGGCCTCCATTGTGAGGCGGTGCCAGTACAGCGTGGCGCAGTGCGGTGCGGTGCAGCGCGGCAGCCTTGGCCTCTATTGTGAGGTGGTTGAAGTGCAGCGGGCGAGGCGCAGCGCGGCGACCCCGGACTCCATTGTCAGGCGCTGAAAGTAGAGACCGGCGCGGCGCAGCACGGCACGCCCGGCCTTCATTATTAGGCGGTGCAAGTGCAGCGTTGCGCAGTGCAGCGCTTCGCACACATGCTCCATTGTCAAGCGGTGCACGTGCAGAGAGGCGCAGCACAGCGCGGCAGCCCCGGCCTCCATTGTGTGGCGGTGCAATTACAGCGGGGCTTGGGGCAGCGCAGCAGCTCCAGCCTGCATTGTGAGGCAGTGAAAGTGTAGCGGGGAGCCACGCAGCACAATGGCCCTGGCCTGCATTGTGAGGCAGTGCAAGTGCAGCGGGGCGCCACGCAGCACAACGGCCCTGGCCTGCATTATGAGGCAGTGCAAGTGCAGTGGGGCGTGGCACAGGGCGGTATCCCTGGCCTCCATTGTGAGGCGGTGCAAATACAGCACAGAACAGTGCTGCGCGGCAGGCCCGGCCTCCACTGTGAGGCGTTGCATGCGCAGGGGGGCGTGGCGCAGCATGGCTGGCTGGGCCTGCAATGTGAGGCGTTGCAAGTACAGCTGGGCGTGGCACATGGCAGCTGGCCCCGCTTCGATTGTGAGGCAATACAAGTTCTAAGGGGTGCGGCACAGCGTGGCAGCCCCGGCCTGCATTGTGAGGCGCTGGAAGTGCAGGGGGGCGCAGCGCAGCATAGCAGCCCCGGCCTCCATTGTGAGGCGGTGCCAGTACAGCGTGGCGCAGTGCGGTGCGGTGCAGCGCGGCAGCCTTGGCCTCTATTGTGAGGTGGTTGAAGTGCAGCGGGCGAGGCGCAGCGCGGCGACCCCGGACTCCATTGTCAGGCGCTGAAAGTAGAGAAGGGCGCGGCACAGCACGGCACGCCCAGCCTTCATTATTAGGCGGTGCAAGTGCAGCGTTGCGCAGTGCAGCGCTTCGCACACATGCTCCATTGTCAAGCGGTGCACGTGCAGAGGGGCGCAGCACAGCGCGGCAGCCCCGGCCTCCATTGTGTGGCGGTGCAATTACAGCGGGGCTTGGGGAAGCGCAGCAGCTCCAGCCTGCATTGTGAGGCAGTGAAAGTGTAGCGGGGAGCCACGCAGCACAATGGCCCTGGCCTGCATTGTGAAGCAGTGCAAGTGCAGCGGGGCGCCACGCAGCACAACGGCCCTGGCCTGCATTATGAGGCAGTGCAAGTGCAGCGGGGCGTGGCGCAGGGCGGCATCCCTGGCCTCCATTGTGAGGCGGTGCAAATACAGCACAGAACAGTGCTGCGCGGCAGGCCCGGCCTCCACTGTGAGGCGTTGCATACGCAGGGGGGCGTGGCGCAGCACGGCTGGCTGGGCCTCCATTGTAGAGGCGTTGCAAGTACAGTGGGGCGTGGCACATGGCAGCTGGCCCCGCTTCGATTGTGAGGCAATACAAGTTCTAAGGGGTGCGGCACAGCATGGCAGCCACGGCCTGCATTGTGAGGCGCTGGAAGTGCAGGGGGGCGCAGCACAGCATAGCGTCCCCGGCCTCCATTGTGAGGCGGTGCCAGTACAGCGTGGCGCAGTGCGGTGCGGTGCAGCGCGGCAGCCTTGGCCTCTATTGTGAGGTGGTTGAAGTGCAGCGGGCGAGGCGCAGCGCGGCGACCCCGGACTCCGTTGTCAGGCGCTGAAAGTAGAGAGGGGCGCGGCGCAGCGCGGCACGCCCGGCCTTCATTATTAGGCGGAGCAAGTGCAGCGTTGCGCAGTGCAGCGGTTCGCACACATGCTCCATTGTCAAGCAGTGCACGTGCAGAGAGGCGCAGCACAGCGCGGCAGCCCCGGCCTCGATTGTGTGGCGGTGCAATTACAGTGGGGCTTGGGGAAGCGCAACAGCTCCAGCCTGCATTGTGAGGCAGTGAAAGTGTAGCGGGGAGCCACGCAGCACAATGGCCCTGGCCTGCATTGTGAGGCAGTGCAAGTGCAGCGGGGCGCCACGCAGCACAACGGCCCTGGCCTGCATTATGAGGCAGTGCAAGTGCAGTGGGGCGTGGCACAGGGCGGCATCCCTGGCCTCCATTGTGAGGCGGTGCAAATACAGCACAGAACAGTGCTGCGCGGCAGGCCCGGCCTCCACTGTGAGGCGTTGCATGCGCAGTGGGGCGTGGCGCAGCACGGCTGGCTGGGCCTCCATTGTGAGGCGTTGCAAGTACAGTGGGGCGTGGCACATGGCAGCTGGCTCCGCTTCGATTGTGAGGCAATACAAGTTCTAAGGGGTGCGGCACAGCATGGCAGCCCCGGCCTGCATTGTGAGGCGCTGGAAGTGCAGGGGGGCGCAGCACAGCATAGCGGCCCCGGCCTCCATTGTGACGCGGTGCCAGTACAGCGTGGCACAGTGCGGTGCGGTGCAGCGCGGCAGCCTTGGCCTCTATTGTGAGGTGGTTGAAGTGCAGCGGGCGAGGCGCAGCGCGGCGACCCCGGACTCCGTTGTCAGGCGCTGAAAGTAGAGAGGGGCGCGGCGCAGCGCGGCACGCCCGGCCTTCATTATTAGGCGGTGCAAGTGCAGCGTTGCGCAGTGCAGCGGTTCGCACACATGCTCCATTGTCAAGCGGTGCACGTGCAGAAGGGCGCAGCACAGCGCGGCAGCCCCGGCCTCCATTGTGTGGCGGTGCAATTACAGTGGGGCTTGGGGAAGCGCAACAGCTCCAGCCTGCATTGTGAGGCAGTGAAAGTGTAGCGGGGAGCCACGCAGCACAATGGCCCTGGCCTGCATTGTGAGGCAGTGCAAGTGCAGCGGGGCGCCACGCAGCACAACGGCCCTGGCCTGCATTATGAGGCAGTGCAAGTGCAGTGGGGCGTGGCACAGGGCGGCATCCCTGGCCTCCATTGTGAGGCGGTGCAAATACAGCACAGAACAGTGCTGCGCGGCAGGCCCGGCCTCCACTGTGAGGCGTTGCATGCGCAGGGGGGCGTGGCGCAGCACGGCTGGCTGGGCCTCCATTGTGAGGCATTGCAAGTACAGTGGGGCGTGGCACATGGCAGCTGGCCCCACTTCGATTGTGAGGCAATACAAGTTCTAAGGGGTGCGGCACAGCGTGGCAGCCCCGGCCTGCATTGTGAGGCGCTGGAAGTGCAGGGGGGCGCAGCGCAGCATAGCAGCCCCGGCCTCCATTGTGAGGCGGTGCCAGTACAGCGTGGCGCAGTGCGGTGCGGTGCAGCGCGGCAGCCTTGGCCTCTATTGTGAGTTGGTTGAAGTGCAGCGGGCGAGGCGCAGCGCGGCGACCCCGGACTCCATTGTCAGGCGCTGAAAGTAGAGACCAGCGCGGCGCAGCACGGCACGCCCGGCCTTCATTATTAGGCGGTGCAAGTGCAGCGTTGCGCAGTGCAGCGCTTCGCACACATGCTCCATTGTCAAGCGGTGCACGTGCAGAGAGGCGCAGCACAGCGCGGCAGCCCCGGCCTCCATTGTGTGGCGGTGCAATTACAGCGGGGCTTGGGGCAGTGCAGCAGCTCCAGCCTGCATTGTGAGGCAGTGAAAGTGTAGCGGGGAGCCACGCAGCACAATGGCCCTGGCCTGCATTGTGAGGCAGTGCAAGTGCAGCGGGGCGCCACGCAGCACAACGGCCCTGGCCTGCATTATGAGGCCGTGCAAGTGCAGTGGGGCGTGGCACAGGGCGGTATCCCTGGCCTCCATTGTGAGGCGGTGCAAATACAGCACAGAACAGTGCTGCGCGGCAGGCCCGGCCTCCAATCTAAGGCGTTGCATGCGCAGGGGGGCGTGGCGCAGCACGGCTGGCTGGGCCTGCAATGTGAGGCGTTGCAAGTACAGTGGGGCGTGGCACATGGCAGCTGGCCCCACTTCGATTGTGAGGCAATACAAGTTCTAAGGGGTGCGGCACAGCGTGGCAGCCCCGGCCTGCATTGTGAGGCGCTGGAAGTGCAGGGGGGCGCAGCGCAGCATAGCAGCCCCGGCCTCCATTGTGAGGCGGTGCCAGTACAGCGTGGCGCAGTGCGGTGCGGTGCAGCGCGGCAGCCTTGGCCTCTATTGTGAGGTGGTTGAAGTGCAGCGGGCGAGGCGCAGCGCGGCGACCCCGGACTCCATTGTCAGGCGCTGAAAGTAGAGACCAGCGCGGCGCAGCACGGCACGCCCGGCCTTCATTATTAGGCGGTGCAAGTGCAGCGTTGCGCAGTGCAGCGCTTCGCACACATGCTCCATTGTCAAGCGGTGCACGTGCAGAGAGGCGCAGCACAGCGCGGCAGCCCCGGCCTCCATTGTGTGGCGGTGCAATTACAGCGGGGCTTGGGGCAGCGCAGCAGCTCCAGCCTGCATTGTGAGGCAGTGAAAGTGTAGCGGGGAGCCACGCAGCACAATGGCCCTGGCCTGCATTGTGAGGCAGTGCAAGTGCAGCGGGGCGCCACGCAGCACAACGGCCCTGGCCTGCATTATGAGGCCGTGCAAGTGCAGTGGGGCGTGGCACAGGGCGGTATCCCTGGCCTCCATTGTGAGGCGGTGCAAATACAGCACAGAACAGTGCTGCGCGGCAGGCCCGGCCTCCACTCTAAGGCGTTGCATGCGCAGGGGGGCGTGGCGCAGCACGGCTGGCTGGGCCTCCATTGTGAGGCGTTGCAAGTACAGCGGGGCGTGGCACATGGCAGCTGGCCCCGCCTCGATTGTGAGGCAATACAAGTTCTAAGGGGTGCGGCACAGCATGGTAGCCCCGGCCTGCATTGTGAGGCGCTGGAAGTGCAGGGGGGCGCAGCGCAGCATAGCGGCCCCGGCCTCCATTGTGAGGCGGTGCCAGTACAGCATGGCGCAGTGCGGTGCGGTGCAGCGCGGCAGCCTTGGCCTCTATTGTGAGGTGGTTGAAGTGCAGCGGGCGAGGCGCAGCGCGGCGACCCCGGACTCCATTGTCAGGCGCTGAAAGTAGAGAGGGGCGCGGCGCAGCGCGGCACGCCCGGCCTTCATTATTAGGCGGTGTAAGTGCAGCGTGGCGCAGCGCAGCGCTTCGCGCACAGACTCCATTGTCAGGCGGTGCACGTGCAGAAGGGCGCAGCACAGCGCGGCAGCCCCGGCCTCCATTGTGTGGCGGTGCAATTACAGCGGGGCGCGGCGCGGCGCAGTGCAGCAGCTGCAGCCTGCATTGTGAGGCAGTGAAAGTGTAGCGGGGAGCCACGCAGCACAATGGCCCTGGCCTGCATTGTGAGGCAGTGCAAGTGCAGCGGGGCGCCACGCAACACAACGGCCCTAGCCTGCATTATGAGGCCGTGCAAGTGCAGCGCAGCGTGGCGCAGGGCAGCATCCCTGCCCTCCATTGTGAGGCGGTGCAATTACAGCGGGGCTTGGGGGAGCGCAGCAGCTCCAGCCTGCATTGTGAGGCAGTGAAAGTGTAGCGGGGAGCCACGCAGCACAATGGCCCTGGTCTGCATTGTGAGGCAGTGCAAGTGCAGCGGGGGGCCACACAGCACAACAGCCCTAGCCTGCATTATGAGGCCGTGCAAGTGCAGCGGGGCGTGGCGCAGGGCGGCATGCCTGGCCTCCATTGTGTGGCGGTGCAATTACAGCGGGGCGCGGCGCAGCGCAGCAGCTCCAGCCTGCATTGTGAGGCAGTGCAAGTGCAGCAGGCTGCTACGCAGCACAATGGCCCTGGCCTGCAATGTGAGGCGTTGCAAGTACAGCGGGGCGTGGCACATGGCGGCTGGCCCCGCTTCGATTGTGAGGCAATACAAGTTCTGAGGGGTGCGGCACAGCATGGTAGCCCCGGCCTGCATTGTGAGGCGCTGGAAGTGCAGGGGGGCGCAGCGCAGCATAGCGGCCCCGGCCTCCATTGTGAGGCGGTGCCAGTACAGCGTGGCGCAGTGCGGTGCGGTGCAGCGCGGCAGCCTTGGCCTCTATTGTGAGGTGGTTGAAGTGCAGCGGGCGAGGCGCAGCGCGGCGACCCCGGACTCCATTGTCAGGCGCTGAAAGTAGAGACCGGCGCGGCGCAGCACGGCACGCCCGGCCTTCATTATTAGGCGGTGCAAGTGCAGCGGGGTGTGGCACAGGGCGGCATCCCTGCACTCCATTGTGAGGCGGTGCAATTACAGCGGGGCTTGGGGGAGCGCAGCAGCTCCAGCCTGCATTGTGAGGCAGTGAAAGTGTAGCGGGGAGCCACTCAGCACAATGGCCCTGGTCTGCATTGTGAGGCAGTGCAAGTGCAGCGGGGCGCCACGCAGCACAACGGCCCTAGCCTGCATTATGAGGCCGTGCAAGTGCAGCGTGACGCAGCACAGCGCGGCAGCCCCGGCCTCCATTGTGTGGCGGTGCAATTACAGCGGGGCGCGGCGCGGCGCAGTGCAGCAGCTGCAGCCTGCATTGTGAGGCAGTGCAAGTGTAGCGGGGTGCTACACAGCACAATGGCCCTGGCCTGCAATGTGAGGCGTTGCAAGTACAGCGGGGCGTGGCGCAGGGCGGCATCCCTGGCCTCCATTGTGAGGCGGTGCAAATACAGCACAGAACAGTGCTGCGCGGCAGGCCCGGCCTCCACTGTGAGGCGTTGCATGCGCAGCGGGGCGTGGCGCAGCACGGCTGGCTGGGCCTGCATTGTGAGGCGTTGCAAGTACAGCGGGGCGTGGCACATGGCGGCTGGCCCCGCTTCGATTGTGAGGCAATACAAGTTCTAAGGGGTGCGGCACAGCATGGTAGCCCCGGCCTGCATTGCGAGGCGCTGGAAGTGCAGGGGGGCGCAGCGCAGCATAGCGTCCCCGGCCTCCATTGTGAGGCGGTGCCAGTACAGCGTGGCGCAGTGCGGTGCGGTGCAGCGCGGCAGCCTTGGCCTCTATTGTGAGGTGGTTGAAGTGCAGCGGGCGAGGCGCAGCGCGGCGACCCCGGACTCCATTGTCAGGCGCTGAAAGTAGAGACCGGCGCGGCGCAGCACGGCACGCCCGGCCTTCATTATTAGGCGGTGCAAGTGCAGCGTTGCGCAGTGCAGCGCTTCGCACACATGCTCCATTGTCAAGCGGTGCACGTGCAGAGGGGCGCAGCACAGCGCGGCAGCCCCGGCCTCCATTGTGTGGCGGTGCAATTACAGCGGGGCTTGGGGAAGCGCAGCAGCTCCAGCCTGCATTGTGAGGCAGTGAAAGTGTAGCGGGGAGCCACGCAGCACAATGGCCCTGGCCTGCATTGTGAAGCAGTGCAAGTGCAGCGGGGCGCCACGCAGCACAACGGCCCTGGCCTGCATTATGAGGCAGTGCAAGTGCAGCGGGGCGTGGCACAGGGCGGCATCCCTGGCCTCCATTGTGAGGCGGTGCAAATACAGCACAGAACAGTGCTGCGCGGCAGGCCCGGCCTCCACTGTGAGGCGTTGCATACGCAGGGGGGCATGGCGCAGCACGGCTGGCTGGGCCTCCATTGTGAGGCGTTGCAAGTACAGTGGGGCGTGGCACATGGCAGCTGGCCCCGCTTCGATTGTGAGGCAATACAGTTCTAAGGGGTGCGGCACAGCGTGGCAGCCACGGCCTGCATTGTGAGGCGCTGGAAGTGCAGGGGGGCGCAGCACAGCATAGCGGCCCCGGCCTCCATTGTGACGCGGTGCCAGTACAGCGTGGCACAGTGCGGTGCGGTGCAGCGCGGCAGCCTTGGCCTCTATTGTGAGGTGGTTGAAGTGCAGCGGGCGAGGCGCAGCGCGGCGACCCCAGACTCCATTGTCAGGCGCTGAAAGTAGAGAGGGGCGCGGCGCAGCGCGGCACGCCCGGCCTTCGTTATTAGGCGGTGCAAGTGCAGCGTGGCGCAGCGCAGCGCTTCGTGCACAGACTCCATTGTCAGGCGGTGCACGTGCAGAAGGGCACAGCACAGCGCGGCAGCCCCGGCCTCCATTGTGTGGCGGTGCAATTACAGAGGGGCGCGGCGCGGCGCAGCGCAGCAGCTGCAGCCTGCATTGTGAGGCAGTGAAAGTGTAGCGGGGCGCCACGCAACAAAACGGCCCTAGCCTGCATTATGAGGCCGTGCAAGTGCAGCGGGGCGTGGCACAGGGCGGCATCCCTGCCCTCCATTGTGAGGCGGTGCAATTACAGCGGGGCTTGGGGGAGCGCAGCAGCTCCAGCCTGCATTGTGAGGCAGTGAAAGTGTAGCGGGGAGCCACGCAGCACAACGGCCTTGACCTGCATTATGAGGCCGTGCAAGTGACGGTGCAATTACAGCGGGGCGCGGCGCACCGCAGCAGCTCCAGCCTGCATTGTGAGGCAGTGCAAGTGCAGCGGGGCGCCACGCAGCACAACGGCCTTGGCCTGCATTATGAGGCCGTGCAAGTGCAGCGGGGCGCAGCACAGCGCGGCAGCCCCGGCCTCCATTGTGTGGCGGTGCAATTACAGCGGGGCGCGGCGCAGCGCAGCAGCTCCAGCCTGCATAGTGAGGCAGTGCAAGTGCAGCGGGGTGCCACGCAGCACAATGGCCCTGGCCTGCAATGTGAGGCGTTGCAAGTACAGCGGGGCGTGGCGCAGGGCGGCATGCCTGGCCTCCATTGTGAGGCGGTGCAAATACAGCACAGAATAGTGCTGCGCGGCAGGCCCGGCCTCCACTGTGAGGCATTGCATGCGCAGCGGGGCGTGGCGCAGCACGGCTGGCTGGGCCTGCATTGTGAGGCGTTGCAAGTACAGCGGGGCGTGGCACATGGTGGCTGGCCCCGCTTCGATTGTGAGGCAATACAAGTTCTAAGGGGTGCGGCATAGCATGGTAGCCCCGGCCTGCATTGTGAGGCGCTGGAAGTGCAGGGGGGCGCAGCGCAGCATAGCGGCCCCGGCCTCCATTGTGAGGCGGTGCCAGTACAGCGTGGCGCAGTGCGGTGCGGTGCAGCGTGGCAGCCTTGGCCTCTATTGTGAGGTGGTTGAAGTGCAGCGGGCGAGGCGCAGCGCGGCGACCCCGGACTCCATTGTCAGGCGCTGAAAGTAGAGAGGGGCGCGGCGCAGCGCGGCACGCCCGGCCTTCATTATTAGGCGGTGTAAGTGCAGCGTGGCGCAGCGCAGCGCTTCGCGCACAGACTCCATTGTCAGGCGGTGCACGTGCAGAAGGGCGCAGCACAGCGCGGCAGCCCCGGCCTCCATTGTGTGGCGGTGCAATTACAGCGGGGCGCGGCGCGGCGCAGTGCAGCAGCTGCAGCCTGCATTGTGAGGCAGTGAAAGTGTAGCGGGGAGCCACGCAGCACAATGGCCCTGGCCTGCATTGTGAGGCAGTGCAAGTGCAGCGGGGCGCCACGCAACACAACGGCCCTAGCCTGCATTATGAGGCCGTGCAAGTGCAGCGCAGCGTGGCGCAGGGCAGCATCCCTGCCCTCCATTGTGAGGCGGTGCAATTACAGCGGGGCTTGGGGGAGCGCAGCAGCTCCAGCCTGCATTGTGAGGCAGTGAAAGTGTAGCGGGGAGCCACGCAGCACAATGGCCCTGGTCTGCATTGTGAGGCAGTGCAAGTGCAGCGGGGGGCCACACAGCACAACAGCCCTAGCCTGCATTATGAGGCCGTGCAAGTGCAGCGTGACGCAGCACAGCGCGAAAGCCCCGGCCTCCATTGTGTGGCGGTGCAATTACAGCGGGGCGCGGCGCAGCGCAGCAGCTCCAGCCTGCATTGTGAGGCAGTGCAAGTGCAGCAGGGTGCTACGCAGCACAATGGCCCTGGCCTGCAATGTGAGGCGTTGCAAGTACAGCGGGGCGTGGCACATGGCGGCTGGCCCCGCTTCGATTGTGAGGCAATACAAGTTCTGAGGGGTGCGGCACAGCATGGTAGCCCCGGCCTGCATTGTGAGGCGCTGGAAGTGCAGGGGGGTGCAGCGCAGCATAGCGTCCCCGGCCTCCATTGTGAGGCGGTGCCAGTACAGCGTGGCGCAGTGCGGTGCGGTGCAGCGCGGCAGCCTTGGCCTCTATTGTGAGGTGGTTGAAGTGCAGCGGGCGAGGCGCAGCGCGGCGACCCCGGACTCCATTGTCAGGTGCTGAAAGTAGAGAGGGGCGCGGCGCAGCGCGGCACGCCCGGCCTTCATTATTAGGCGGTGCAAGTGCAGCGGGGTGTGGCACAGGGCGGCATCCCTGCCCTCCATTGTGAGGCGGTGCAATTACAGCGGGGCTTGGGGGAGCGCAGCAGCTCCAGCCTGCATTGTGAGGCAGTGAAAGTGTAGCGGGGAGCCACTCAGCACAATGGCCCTGGTCTGCATTGTGAGGCAGTGCAAGTGCAGCGGGGCGCCACGCAGCACAACGGCCCTAGCCTGCATTATGAGGCCGTGCAAGTGCAGCGTGACGCAGCACAGCGCGGCAGCCCCGGCCTCCATTGTGTGGCGGTGCAATTACAGCGGGGCGCGGCGCAGCGCAGCAGCTCCAGCCTGCATTGTGAGGCAGTGCAAGTGTAGCGGGGTGCTACACAGCACAATGGCCCTGGCCTGCAATGTGAGGCGTTGCAAGTACAGCGGGGCGTGGCGCAGGGCGGCATCCTTGGCCTCCATTGTGAGGCGGTGCAAATACAGCACAGAACAGTGCTGCGCGGCAGGCCCGGCCTCCACTGTGAGGCGTTGCATGCGCAGCGGGGCGGGGCGCAGCACGGCTGGCTGGGCCTGCATTGTGAGGCGTTGCAAGTACAGCGGGGCGTGGCACATGGCGGCTGGCCCCGCTTCGATTGTGAGGCAATACAAGTTCTAAGGGGTGCGGCACAGCGTGGCAGCCCCGGCCTGCATTGTGAGGCGCTGGAAGTGCAGGGGGGCGCAGCACAGCATAGCGGCCCCGGCCTCCATTGTGAGGCGGTGCCAGTACAGCGTGGCGCAGTGCGGTGCGGTGCAGCGCGGCAGCCTTGGCCTCTATTGTGAGGTGGTTGAAGTGCAGCGGGCGAGGCGCAGCGCGGCGACCCCGGACTCCATTGTCAGGCGCTGAAAGTAGAGAGGGGCGCGGCGCAGCGCGGCACGCCCGGCCTTCGTTATTAGGCGGTGCAAGTGCAGCGTGGCGCAGCGCAGCGCTTCGCGCACAGACTCCATTGTCAGGCGGTGCACGTGCAGAAGGCCGCAGCACACCGCGGCAGCCCTGGCCTCCATTGTGTGGCGGTGCAATTACAGCGGGGCTTGGGGCAGCACAGCAGCTCCAGCCTGCATTGTGAGGCAGTGAAAGTGTAGCGGGGAGCCACGCAGCACAATGGCCCTGGCCTGCATTGTGAGGCAGTGCAAGTGCAGCGGGGCGCCACGCAGCACAACGGCCCTGGCCTGCATTATGAGGCAGTGCAAGTGCAGCGCAGCGTGGCGCAGGGCGGCATCCCTGGCCTCCATTGTGAGGCGGTGCAAATACAGCACAGTACAGTGCTGCGCGGCAGGCCCGGCCTCCACTCTGAGGCATTGCATGCGCAGGGGGGCGTGGCGCAGCACGGCTGGCTGGGACTCCATTGTGAGGCGTTGCAAGTACAGTGGGGCGTGGCACATGGCAGCTGGCCCCGCTTCGATTGTGAGGCAATACAAGTTCTAAGGGGTGCGGCACAGCATGGCAGCCCCGGCCTGCATTGTGAGGCGCTGGAAGTGCAGGCGGGTGCAGCGCAGCATAGCGGTCCCGGCCTCCATTGTGAGGCGGTGCCAGTACAGCGTGGCGCAGTGCGGTGCGGTGCAGCGCGGCAGCCTTGGCCTCTATTGTGAGGTGGTTGAAGTGCAGCGGGCGAGGCGCAGCGCGGCGACCCCGGACTCCATTGTCAGGCGCTGAAAGTAGAGAGGGGCACGGCGCAGCACGGCAGGCCCGGCCTTCATTATTAGGCGGTGCAAGTGCAGCGTTGCGCAGTGCAGCGCTTCGCACACATGCTCCATTGTCAGGCGGTGCACGTGCAGAAGGGCGCAGCACAGCGCGGCAGCCCCGGCCTCCATTGTGTGGCGGTGCAATTACAGCGGGGCTTGGGGCAGCGCAGCAGCTCCAGCCTGCATTGTGAGGCAGTGAAAGTGTAGCGGGGAGCCACGCAGCACAATGGCCCTGGCCTGCATTATGAGGCAGTGCAAGTGCAGCGGGGCGCCACGCAGCACAACGGCCCTGGCCTGCATTATGAGGCCGTGCAAGTGCAGTGGGGCGTGGCACAGGGCGGCATCCCTGGCCTCCATTGTGAGGCGGTGCAAATACAGCACAGAACAGTGCTGCGCGGCAGGCCCGGCCTCCACTGTGAGGCGTTGCATGCGCAGTGGGGCGTGGCGCAGCACGGCTGGCTGGGCCTGCAATGTGAGGCGTTGCAAGTACAGTGGGGCGTGGCACATGGCAGCTGGCCCCGCTTCGATTGTGAGGCAATACAAGTTCTAAGGGGTGCGGCACAGCGTGGCAGCCCCGGCCTGCATTGTGAGGCGCTGGAAGTGCAGGGGGGCGCAGCGCAGCATAGCGGCCCCGGCCTCCATTGTGAGGCGGTGCCAGTACAGCGTGGCGCAGTGCGGTGCGGTGCAGCGCGGCAGCCTTGGCCTCTATTGTGAGGTGGTTGAAGTGCAGCAGGCGAGGCGCAGCGCGGCGACCCCGGACTCCATTGTCAGGCGCTGAAAGTAGAGAGGGGCGCGGCGCAGCACGGCACGCCCGGCCTTCATTATTAGGCGGTGCAAGTGCAGCGTTGCGCAGTGCACCGCTTCGCACACATGCTCCATTGTCAAGCGGTGCACGTGCAGAGGGGCGCAGCACAGCGCGGCAGCCCCGGCCTCCATTGTGTGGCGGTGCAATTACAGCGGGGCTTGGGGAAGCGCAGCAGCTCCAGCCTGCATTGTGAGGCAGTGAAAGTGTAGCGGGGCGCCACGCAGCACAATGGCCCTGGCCTGCATTGTGAGGCAGTGCAAGTGCAGCGGGGCGCCACGCAGCACAACGGCCCTGGCCTGCATTATGAGGCAGTGCAAGTGCAGCGGGGCGTGGCACAGGGCGGCATCCCTGGCCTCCATTGTGAGGCGGTGCAAATACAGCACAGAACAGTGCTGCGCGGCAGGCCCGGCCTCCACTGTGAGGCGTTGCATGCGCAGGGGCGCGTGGCGCAGCACGGCTGGCTGGGCCTCCATTGTGAGGCGTTGCAAGTACAGTGGGGCGTGGCACATGGCAGCTGGCCCCGCTTCGATTGTGAGGCAATACAAGTTCTAAGGGGTGCGGCACAGCATGGCAGCCCCGGCCTGCATTGTGAGGCGCTGGAAGTGCAGCGGGGTGCAGCGCAGCATAGCGGCCCCGGCCTCCATTGTGAGGCAGTGCCAGTACAGCATGGCGCAGTGCGGTGCGGTGCAGCGCGGCAGCCTTGGCCTCTATTGTGAGGTGGTTGAAGTGCAGCGGGCGAGGCGCAGCGCGGCGACCCCGGACTCCATTGTCAGAAGCTGAAAGTTGAGAGGGGCGGGGCGCAGTGAGGCACACCTGGCCTTCATTATTAGGCGGAGCAAGTGCAGCATGGCGCAGCGCAGCGCTTCGCACACATGCTCCATTGTCAGGCGGTGCACGTGCAGAGGGGCGCAGCACAGCGCAGCAGCCCCGGCCTCCATTGTGTGGCGGTGCAATTACAGCGGGGCTTGGGGCAGCGCAGCAGCTCCAGCCTGCATTGTGAGGCAGTGAAAGTGTAGCGGGGAGCCACGCAGCACAATGGCCTGGCCTGCATTGTGAGGCAGTGCAAGTGCAGCGGGGCGTGGCACAGGGCGGCATCCCTGGCCTCCATTGTGAGGCGGTGCAAATACAGCACAGAACAGTGCTGCGCAGCAGGCCCGGCCTCCACTGTGAGGCGTTGCATGTGCAGCGGGGCGTGGCGCAGCACGGCTGGCTGGCCCTCCATTGTGAGGCGTTGCAAGTACAGTGGGGCTTGGCACATGGCGGCTGGCCCCGCTTCGATTGTGAGGCAATACAAGTTCTAAGGGGTGCGGCACAGTGTGGCAGCCCCAGCCTGCATTGTGAGGCGCTGGAAGTGCAGGGGGGCGCAGCGCAGCATAGCGGCCCCGGCCTCCATTGTGAGGCGGTGCCAGTACAGCGTGGCGCAGTGCGGTGCGGTGCAGCGCGGCAGCCTTGGCCTCTATTGTGAGGTGGTTGAAGTGCAGCGGGCGAGGCGCAGCGCGGCGGCCCCGGACTCCATTGTCAGGCGCTGAAAGTAGAGAGGGGCGCGGCGCAGCACGGCACGCCCGGCCTTCATTATTAGGCGGTGCAAGTGCAGCGTTGCGCAGCGCAGCGCTTCGCACACATGCTCCATTGTCAAGCGGTGCACGTGCAGAGGGGCGCAGCACAGCGCGGCAGCCCCGGCCTCCATTGTGTGGCGGTGCAATTACAGCGGGGCTTGGGGCAGCGCAGCAGCTCCAGCCTGCATTGTGAGGCAGTGAAAGTGTAGCGGGGCGCCACGCAGCACAATGGCCCTGGCCTGCATTGTAAGGCAGTGCCAGTACAGCGTGGCGCAGTGCGGTGCGGTGCAGCGCGGCAGCCTTGGCCTCTATTGTGAGGTGGTTGAAGTGCAGCGGGTGAGGCGCAGCGCGGCGACCCTGGACTCATTGTCAGGCGCTGAAAGTTGAGAGGGGCGGGGCGCAGTGGGGCACACCTGGCCTTCATTATTAGGCGGTGCAAGTGCAGCATGGCGCAGCGCAGCGCTTCGCACACAGCCTCCATTGTCAGGCGGTGCACGTGCAGAGGGGCGCAGCACAGCGCGGCAGCCCCGGCCTCCATTGTGTGGCGGTGCAATTACAGCGGGGCTTGGGGCAGCGCAGCAGCTCCAGCCTGCATTGTGAGGCAGTGAAAGTGTAGCGGGGAGCCACGCAGCACAATGGCCTGGCCTGCATTGTGAGGCAGTGCAAGTGCAGCGGGGCATGGTGCAGGGCGGAATTCCTGGCCTCCATTGTGAGGCGGTGCAAATACAGCACAGAACAGTGCTGTGCGGCAGGCTCGGCCTCCACTGTGAGGCGTTGCATGCGCAGCGGGGCGTGGCGCAGCACGGCTGGCTGGGCCTCCATTGTGAGGCGTTGCAAGTACAGTGGGGCGTGGCACATGGCAGCTGGCCCCGCTTCGATTGTGAGGCAATACAAGTTCTAAGGGGTGCGGCACAGCATAGCAGCCCCGGCCTGCATTGTGAGGCGCTGGAAGTGCAGGGGGGCGCAGCGCAGCATAGCGGCCCCGGCCGCCATTGTGAGGCAGTGCCAGTACAGCGTGGCGCAGTGCGGTGCGGTGCAGCGCGGCAGCCTTGGCCTCTATTGTGAGGTGGTTGAAGTGCAGCGGGCGAGGCGCAGCGCGGCGACCCCGGACTCCATTGTCAGGCGCTGAAAGTAGAGACCGGCGCGGCGCAGCACGGCACGCCCGGCCTTCATTATTAGGCGGTGCAAGTGCAGCGTTGCGCAGCGCAGCGCTTCGCACACATGCTCCATTGTCAGGCGGTGCACGTGCAGAGGGGAGCAGCACAGCGCGGCAGCCCCGGCCTCCATTGTGTGGCGGTGCAATTACAGCGGGGCTTGGGGCAGCGCAGCAGCTCCAGCCTGCATTGTGAGGCAGTGCAAGTGCAGCGGGGCGCCACGCAGCACAACGGCCCTGGCCTGCATTATGAGGCAGTGCAAGTGCAGTGGGGCGTGGCACAGGGCGGCATCCCTGGCCTCCATTGTGAGGCGGTGCAAATACAGCACAGAACAGTGCTGCGTGGCAGGCCTGGCCTCCACTGTGAGGCGTTGCATGCGCATTGGGGCGTGGCGCAGCACAGCTGGCTGGGCCTCCATTGTGAGGCGTTGCAAGTACAGTGGGGCGTGGCACATGGCAGCTGGCCCCGCTTCGATTGTGAGGCAATACAAGTTCTAAGGGGTGCGGCACAGCGTGGCAGCCCCAGCCTGCATTGTGAGGCGCTGGAAGTGCAGGGGGGCGCAGCGCAGCATAGCGGCCCCGGCCTCCATTGTGAGGCGGTGCCAGTACAGCGTGGCGCAGTGTGGTGCGGTGCAGCGCGGCAGCCTTGGCCTCTATTGTGAGGTGGTTGAAGTGCAGCGGGCGAGGCGCAGCGCGGCGACCCCGGACTCCATTGTCAGGCGCTGAAAGTAGAGAGGGGCGCGGCGCAGCGCGGCACGCCCGGCCTTCATTATTAGGCGGTGCAAGTTCAGCGTTGCGCAGCGCAGCGCTTCGCACACATGCTCCATTGTCAGGCGGTGCACGTGCAGAAGGGCGCAGCACAGCGCGGCAGCACCGGCCTCCATTGTGTGGCGGTGCAATTACAGTGGGGCTTGGGGCAACGCAGCAGTTCCAGCCTGCATTGTGAGGCAGTGAAAGTGTAGCGGGGAGCCACGCAGCACAATGGCCCTGGCCTGCATTGTGAGGCAGTGCAAGTGCAGCGGGGCACCACGCAGCACAACGGCCCTGGCCTGCATTATGAGGCAGTGCAAGTGCAGCGGGGCATGGTGCAGGGCGGCATCCCTGGCCTCCATTGTGAGGCGGTGCAAATACAGCACAGAACAGTGCTGCGCGGCAGGCCCGGCCTCCACTGTGAGGTGTTGCATGCGCAGTGGGGCGTGGCGCAGCACGGCTGGCTGGGCCTCCATTGTGAGGCGTTGCAAGTACAGTGGGGCGTGGCACATGGCAGCTGGCTCCGCTTCGATTGTGAGGCAATACAAGTTCTAAGGGGTGCGGCACAGCGTGGCAGCCCCAGCCTGCATTGTGAGGCGCTGGAAGTGCAGGGGGGCGCAGCGCAGCATAGCGGCCCCGGCCTCCATTGTGAGGCGGTGCCAGTACAGCGTGGCGCAGTGCGGTGCGGTGCAGCGCGGCAGCCTTGGCCTCTATTGTGAGGTGGTTGAAGTGCAGCGGGCGAGGCGCAGCGCGGCGACCCCGGACTCATTGTCAGGCGCTGAATGTTGAGAGGGGCGGGGCGCAGTGGGGCACACCTGGCCTTCATTATTAGGCGGTGCAAGTGCAGCATGGCGCAGCGCAGTGCTTCGCACACAGCCTCCATTGACAGGCGGTGCACGTACAGAGGGGCGCAGCACAGCGCGGCAGCCCCGGCCTCCATTGTGTGGCGGTGCAATTACAGCGGGGCTTGGGGCAGCGCAGCAGCTCCAGCCTGCATTGTGAGGCAGTGAAAGTGTAGCGGGGAGCCACGCAGCACAATGGCCTGGCCTGCATTGTGAGGCAGTGCAAGTGCAGCGGGGCATGGTGCAGGGCGGAATTCCTGGCCTCCATTGTGAGGCGGTGCAAATACAGCACAGAACAGTGCTGCGCAGCAGGCCTGGCCTCCACTGTGAGGCATTGCATGCGCAGCGGGGCGTGGCGCAGCACGGCTGGCTGGGCCTGCATTGTGAGGCGTTGCAAGTGCAGCGGGGCGTGGCACAGGGCGGCATCCCTGCCCTCCATTGTGAGGCGGTGCAATTACAGCGGGGCTTGGGGGAGCGCAGCAGCTCCAGCCTGCATTGTGAGGCAGTGAAAGTGTAGCGGGGAGCCACGAAGCACAATGGCCCTGGTCTGCATTGTGAGGCAGTGCAAGTGCAGCGGGGCGCCACACAGCACAACGGCCCTAGCCTGCATTATCAGGCCGTGCAAGTGCAGCGTGACGCAGCACAGCGCGGCAGCCCCGGCCTCCATTGTGTGGCGGTGCAATTACAGCGGGGAGCGGCGCAGCGCAGCAGCTCCAGCCTGCATTGTGAGGCAGTGCAAGTGCAGCGGGGTGCTACACAGCACAATGGCCCTGGCATGCAATGTGAGGCGTTGCAAGTACAGCGGGGCGTGGCGCAGGGCGGCATGCCTGGCCTCCATTGTGAGGCGGTGCAAATACAGCACAGAACAGTGCTGCGCGGCAGGCTCGGCCTCCACTGTGAGGCATTGCATGCGCAGCGGGGCGGGGCGCAGCACGGCTGGCTGGGCCTGCATTGTGAGGCGTTGCAAGTACAGCGGGGCGTGGCACATGGCGGCTGGCCCCGCTTCAATTGTGAGGCAATACAAGTTCTAAGGGGTGCGGCACAGCATGGTAGCCCCGGCCTGTATTGTGAGGCGCTGGAAGTGCAGGGGGGCGCAGCGCAGCATAGCGGCCCCGGCCTCCATTGTGAGGCGGTGCCAGTACAGCGTGGCGCAGTGCGGTGCGGTGCAGCGCGGCAGCCTTGGCCTCTATTGTGAGGTGGTTGAAGTGCAGCGGGCGAGGCGCAGCGCGGCGACCCCGGACTCCATTGTCAGGCGCTGAAAGTAGAGAGGGGCGCGGCGCAGCGCGGCACGCCCGGCCTTCATTATTAGGTGGTGCAAGTGCAGCGTGGCGCAGAGCAGCGCTTCGCGCACAGACTCCATTGTCAGGCGGTGCACGTGCAGAAGGGCGCAGCACAGCACGGCAGCCCCGGCCTCCATTGTGTGGCGGTGCAATTACAGCGGGGCGCGGGGCGGCGCAGCGCAGCAGCTCCAGCCTGCATTGTGAGGCAGTGAAAGTGTAGCGGGGAGCCACGCAGCACAATGGCCGTGGTCTGCATTGTGAGGCAGTGCAAGTGCAGCGGGGCGCCACACAGCACAACAGCCCTAGCCTGCATTATGAGGCCGTGCAAGTGCAGCGTGACGCAGCACAGCGCGGCATCCCTGGCCTCCATTGTGTGGCGGTGCAATTACAGCGGGGCGCGGTGCAGCGCAGCAGCTCCAGCCTGCATTGTGAGGCAGTGCAAGTGCAGCGGGGCGCCACGCAACACAACGGCCCTAGCCTGCATTATGAGGCCGTGCAAGTGCAGCGGGACGTGGCACATGGCGGCTGGCCCCGCTTCGATTGTGAGGCAATACAAGTTCTAAGGGGTTCGGCACAGCATGGTAGCCCCGGCCTGCATTGTGAGGCGCTGGAAGTGCAGGGGGGCGCAGCGCAGCATAGCGGCCCCGGCCTCCATTGTGAGGCGGTGCCAGTACAGCGTGGCGCAGTGCGGTGCGGTGCAGCGCGGCAGCCTTGGCCTCTATTGTGAGGTGGTTGAAGTGCAGCGGGCGAGGCGCAGCGCGGCGACCCCGGACTCCATTGTCAGGTGCTGAAAGTAGAGAGGGGCGCGGCGCAGCGCGGCACGCCCGGCCTTCGTTATTAGGCGGTGCAAGTGCAGCGTGGCGCAGCGCAGCGCTTCGCGCACAGACTCCATTGTCAGGCGGTGCACGTGCAGAAGGGCGCAGCACAGCGCAGCAGCCCCGGCCTCCATTGTGTGGCGGTGCAATTACAGCGGGGCGCGGCGCGGCGCAGCGCAGCAGCTGCAGCCTGCATTGTGAGGCAGTGAAAGTGTAGCGGGGAGCCACGCAGCACAATGGCCCTGGCCTGCATTGTGAGGCAGTGCAAGTGCAGCGGGGCGCCACGCAGCACAACGGCCTTGGCCTGCATTATGAGGCCGTGCAAGTGCAGCGGGGCGTGGCACAGGGCGGCATCCCTGCCCTCCATTGTGAGGCGGTGCAATTACAGCGGGGCTTGGGGGAGCGCAGCAGCTCCAGCCTGCATTGTGAGGCAGTGAAAGTGTAGCGGGGAGCCACGCAGCACAACGGCCTTGACCTGCATTATGAGGCCGTGCAAGTGCAGCGGGGCGCAGCACAGCGCGGCAGCCCCGGCCTCCATTGTGTGACGGTGCAATTACAGCGGGGCGCGGCGCACCGCAGCAGCTCCAGCCTGCATTGTGAGGCAGTGCAAGTGCAGCGGGGCGCCACGCAGCACAACGGCCTTGGCCTGCATTATGAGGCCGTGCAAGTGCAGCGGGGCGCAGCACAGCGCGGCAGCCCCGGCCTCCATTGTGTGGCGGTGCAATTACAGCGGGGCGCGGCGCAGCGCAGCAGCTCCAGCCTGCATTGTGAGGCAGTGCAAGTGCAGCGGGGTGCCACGCAGCACAATGGCCCTGGCCTGCAATGTGAGGCGTTGCAAGTACAGCGGGGCGTGGCGCAGGGCGGCATGCCTGGCCTCCATTGTGAGGCGGTGCAAATACAGCACAGAACAGTGCTGCGCGGCAGGCCCGGCCTCCACTGTGAGGCGTTGCATGCGCAGCGGGGCGTGGCGCAGCACGGCTGGCTGGGCCTGCATTGTGAGGCATTGCAAGTACAGTGGGGCGTGGCAAATGGCGGCTGGCCCCGCTTCGATTGTGAGGCAATACAAGTTCTAAGGGGTGCGGCACAGTGTGGCAGCCCCAGCCTGCATTGTGAGGCGCTGGAAGTGCAGGGGGGCGCAGCGCAGCATAGCGGCCCCGGCCTCCATTGTGTGGCGGTGCCAGTACAGCGTGGCGCAGTGCTGTGCGGTGCAGCGCGGCAGCCTTGGCCTCTATTGTGAGGTGGTTGAAGTGCAGCGGGCGAGGCGCAGCGCGGCGACCCCGGACTCCATTGTCAGGTGCTGAAAGTAGAGAGGGGCGCGGCGCAGCACAGCACGCCCGGCCTTCATTATTAGGCGGTGCAAGTGCAGCGTTGCGCAGTGCAGCGCTTCGCACACATGCTCCATTGTCAGGCGGTGCACGTACAGAAGGGCGCAGCACAGCGCGGCAGCCCCGGCCTCCATTGTGTGGCGGTGCAATTACAGCGGGGCTTGGGGCAGCGCAGCAGCTCCAGCCTGCGTTGTGAGGCAGTGAAAATGTAGCGGGGAGCCACGCAGCACAACGGCCCTGGCCTGCATTATGAGGCAGTGCAAGTGCAGCGTGGCGCAGTGCGGTGCGGTTCAGCGCGGCAGCCTTGGCCTCTATTGTGAGGTGGTTGAAGTGCAGCGGGTGAGGCGCAGCGCGGCGACCCCGGACTCATTGTCAGGCGCTGAAAGTTGAGAGGGGCGGGGCGCAGTGGGGCACACCTGGCCTTCATTATTAGGCGGTGCAAGTGCAGCATGGCGCAGCGCAGCGCTTCGCACACAGCCTCCATTGTCAGGCGGTGCACGTGCAGAGGGGCGCAGCACAGCGCGGCAGCCCCGGCCTCCATTGTGTGGCGGTGCAATTACAGCGGGGCTTGGGGCAGCGCAGCAGCTCCAGCCTGCATTGTGAGGCAGTGCAAGTGCAGCGGGGCATGGTGCAGGGCGGAATTCCTGGCCTCCATTGTGAGGCGGTGCAAATACAGCACAGAACAGTGCTGCGCAGCAGGCCCGGCCTCCACTGTGAGGCGTTGCATGCGCAGGGGGGCGTGGCGCAGCACGGCTGGCTGGGCCTCCATTGTGAGGCGTTGCAAGTACAGTGGGGCGTGGCACATGGCAGCTGGCCCCGCTTCGATTGTGAGGCAATACAAGTTCTAAGGGGCGCGGCACAGCATGGCAGCTCCGGCCTGCATCGTGAGGCAGTGCCAGTACAGCGTGGCGCAGTGTGGTGCGGTGCAGCGCGGCAGCCTTGGCCTCTATTGTGAGGTGGTTGAAGTGCAGCGGGCGAGGCGCAGCGCGGCGACCCCGGACTCCATTGTCAGGCGCTGAAAGTAGAGAGGGGCGCGGCGCAGCACGGCACGCCCGGCCTTCATTATTAGGCGGTGCAAGTGCAGCGTTGCGCAGCGCAGCGCTTCGCACACATGCTCCATTGTCAGGCGGTGCACGTGCAGAAGGGCGCAGCACAGCGCGGCAGCCCCGGCCTCCATTGTGTGGCGGTGCAATTACAGCGGGGCTTGGGGCAACGCAGCAGTTCCAGCCTGCATTGTGAGGCAGTGAAAGTGTAGCGGGGAGCCACGCAGCACAATGGCCCTGGCCTGCATTGTGAGGCAGTGCAAGTGCAGCGGGGCGCCACGCAGCACAACGGCCCTGGCCTGCATTATGAGGCAGTGCAAGTGCAGTGGGGCGTGGCACAGGGCGGCATCCCTGGCCTCCATTGTGAGGCGGTGCAAATACAGCACAGAACAGTGCTGCGCGGCAGGCTCGGCCTCCACTGTGAGGCGTTGCATGCGCAGCGGGGCGTGGCGCAGCACGGCTGGCTGGGCCTCCATTGTGAGGCGTTGCAAGTACAGTGGGGCGTGGCACATAGCAGCTGGCCCCGCTTCGATTGTGAGGCAATACAAGTTCTAAGGGGTGCGGCACAGCATGGCAGACCCGGCCTGCATTGTGAGGCGCTGGAAGTGCAGGGGGGCGCAGCGCAGCATAGCGGCCCCGGCCTCCATTGTGAGGCAGTGCCAGTACAGCGTGGCGCAGTGTGGTGCGGTGCAGCGCGGCAGCCTTGGCCTCTATTGTGAGGTGGTTGAAGTGCAGCGGGCGAGGCGCAGCGCGGCGACCCCGGACTCCATTGTCAGGCGCTGAAAGTAGAGAGGGGCGCGGCGCAGCGCGGCACGCCCGGCCTTCATTATTAGGCGGTGCAAGTGCAGCGTTGCGCAGCGCAGCGCTTCGCACACATGCTCCATTGTCAGGCGGTGCACGTACAGAAGGGCGCAGCACAGCGCGGCAGCCCCGGCCTCCATTGTGTGGCGGTGCAATTACAGCGGGGCTTGGGGCAACGCAGCAGTTCCAGCCTGCATTGTGAGGCAGTGAAAGTGTAGCGGGGAGCCACGCAGCACAATGGCCCTGGCCTGCATTGTGAGGCAGTGCAAGTGCAGCGGGGCGCCACGCAGCACAACGGCCCTGGCCTGCATTATGAGGCCCTGCAAGTGCAGTGGGGCGTGGCACAGGGCGGCATCCCTGGCCTCCATTGTGAGGCGGTGCAAATACAGCACAGAACAGTGCTGCGCGGCAGGCTCGGCCTCCACTGTGAGGCGTTGCATGCGCAGTGGGGCGTGGTGCAGCACGGCTGGCTGGGCCTCCATTGTGAGGCGTTTCAAGTACAGTGGGGCGTGGCACATGGCGGCTGGCCCCGCTTCGATTGTGAGGCAATACAAGTTCTAAGGGGTGCGGCACAGTGTGGCAGCCCCAGCCTGCATTGTGAGGCGCTGGAAGTGCAGGGGGGCGCAGCGCAGCATAGCGGCCCCGGCCTCCATTGTGAGGCGGTGCCAGTACAGCGTGGCGCAGTGCGGTGCGGTGCAGCGCGGCAGCCTTGGCCTCTATTGTGAGGTGGTTGAAGTGCAGCGGGTGAGGCGCAGCGCGGCGACCCCGGACTCATTGTCAGGCGCTGAAAGTTGAGAGGGGAGGGGCGCAGTGGGGCACACCTGGCCTTCATTATTAGGCGGAGCAAGTGCAGCATGGCGCAGCGCAGCGCTTCGCACACAGACTCCATTGTCAGGCGGTGCACGTGCAGAGGGGCGCAGCACAGCGCGGCAGCCCCGGCCTCCATTGTGTGGCGGTGCAATTACAGCGGGGCTTGGGGCAACGCAGCAGTTCCAGCCTGCATTGTGAGGCAGTGAAAGTGTAGCGGGGAGCCATGCAGCACAACGGCCCTGGCCTGCATTGTGAGGCAGTGCAAGTGCAGCGGGGCGCCACGCAGCACAATGGCCCTGGCCTGCATTATGAGGCAGTGCAAGTACAGCGGGGTGCCACGCAGCACAATGGCCCTGGCCTGCATTATGAGGCAGTGCAAGTGCAGTGGGGCGTGGCACAGGGCGGCATCCCTGGCCTCCATTGTGAGGCGGTGCAAATACAGCACAGAACAGTGCTGCGCGGCAGGCTCGGCCTCCACTGTGAGGCGTTGCATGCGCAGTGGGGCGTGGTGCAGCACGGCTGGCTGGGCCTCCATTGTGAGGCGTTTCAAGTACAGTGGGGCGTGGCACATGGCGGCTGGCCCCGCTTCGATTGTGAGGCAATACAAGTTCTAAGGGGTGCGGCACAGTGTGGCAGCCCCAGCCTGCATTGTGAGGCGCTGGAAGTGCAGGGGGGCGCAGCGCAGCATAGCGGCCCCGGCCTCCATTGTGAGGCGGTGCCAGTACAGCGTGGCGCAGTGTGGTGCGGTGCAGCGCGGCAGCCTTGGCCTCTATTGTGAGGTGGTTGAAGTGCAGCGGGCGAGGCGCAGCGCGGCGACCCCGGACTCCATTGTCAGGCGCTGAAAGTAGAGAGGGGCGCGGCGCAGCTCGGCACGCCCGGCCTTCATTATTAGGCGGTGCAAGTGCAGTGTTGCGCAGCGCAGCGCTTCGCACACATGCTCCATTGTCAGACGGTGCACGTGCAGAAGGGCGCAGCACAGCGCGGCAGCCCCGGCCTCCATTGTGTGGCGGTGCAATTACAGCGGGGCTTGGGGCAACGCAGCAGTTCCAGCCTGCATTGTGAGGCAGTGAAAGTGTAGCGGGGAGCCACGCAGCACAACGGCCCTGGCCTGCATTGTGAGGCAGTGCAAGTGCAGCGGGGCGCCACGCAGCACAACGGCCCTGGCCTGCATTATGAGGCAGTGCAAGTGCAGTGGGGCGTGGCACAGGGCGGCATCCCTGGCCTCCATTGTGAGGCGGTGCAAATACAGCACAGAACAGTGCTGCGCGGCAGGCTCGGCCTCCACTGTGAGGCGTTGCATACGCAGGGGGGCGTGGCGCAGCACGGCTGGCTGGGCCTCCATTGTGAGGCGTTTCAAGTACAGTGGGGCGTGGCACATGGCGGCTGGCCCCGCTTCGATTGTGAGGCAATACAAGTTCTAAGGGGTGCGGCACAGTGTGGCAGCCCCAGCCTGCATTGTGAGGCGCTGGAAGTGCAGGGGGGCGCAGCGCAGCATAGCGGCCCCGGCCTCCATTGTGAGGCGGTGCCAGTACAGCGTGGCGCAGTGCGGTGCGGTGCAGCGCGGCAGCCTTGGCCTCTATTGTGAGGTGGTTGAAGTGCAGCGGGCGAGGCGCAGCGCGGCGACCCCGGACTCCATTGTCAGGCGCTGAAAGTGAGACCGGCGCAGCGCAGCGCGGCACGCCCGGCCTTCATTATTGGGCGGTGCAAGTGCAGCGTTGCGCAGCGCAGCGCTTCGCACACATGCTCCATTGTCAGGCGGTGCACGTGCAGAGGGGCGCAGCACAGCGCGGCAGCCCCGGCCTCCATTGTGTGGCGGTGCAATTACAGCGGGGCTTGGGGCAGCGCAGCAGCTCCAGCCTGCATTGTGAGGCAGTGAAAGTGTAGCGGGGCGCCACGCAGCACAATGGCCCTGGCCTGCATTGTGAGGCAGTGCCAGTACAGCGTGGCGCAGTGCGGTGCGGTTCAGCGCGGCAGCCTTGGCCTCTATTGTGAGGTGGTTGAAGTGCAGCGGGTGAGGCGCAGCGCGGCGACCCCGGACTCATTGTCAGGCGCTGAAAGTTGAGAGGGGCGGGACGCAGTGGGGCACACCTGGCCTTCATTATTAGGCAGAGCAAGTACAGCATGGCGCAGCGCAACGCTTCGCACACAGCATCCATTGTCAGGCGGTGCACGTGCAGAGGGGCGCAGCACAGCGCGGCAGCCCCGGCCTCCATTGTGTGGCGGTGCAATTACAGCGGGGCTTGGGGCAGCGCAGCAGCTCCAGCCTGCATTGTGAGGCAGTGAAAGTGTAGCGGGGAGCCACGCAGCACAATGGCCAGGCCTGCATTGTGAGGCAGTGCAAGTGCAGCGGGGCATGGTGCAGGGCGGAATTCCTGGCCTCCATTGTGAGGCGGTGCAAATACAGCACAGAACAGTGCTGCGCGGCAGGCTCGGCCTCCACTGTGAGGCGTTGCATGCGCAGCGGGGCGTGGCGCAGCACGGCTGGCTGGGCCTCCATTGTGAGGCGTTGCAAGTACAGTGGGGCGTGGCACATAGCAGCTGGCCCCGCTTCGATTGTGAGGCAATACAAGTTCTAAGGGGTGCGGCACAGCATGGCAGCCCCGGCCTGCATTGTGAGGCGCTGGAAGTGCAGGGGGGCGCAGCGCAGCATAGCGGCCCCGGCCTCCATTGTGAGGCAGTGCCAGTACAGCGTGGCGCAGTGCGGTGCGGTGCAGCGCGGCAGCCTTGGCCTCTATTGTGAGGTGGTTGAAGTGCAGCGGGCGAGGCGCAGCGCGGCGACCCCGGACTCCATTGTCAGGCGCTGAAAGTAGAGAGGGGCGCGGCGCAGCACGGCACGCCCGGCCTTCATTATTAGGCGGTGCAAGTGCAGCGTTGCGCAGCGCAGCGCTTCGCACACATGCTCCATTGTCAGGCGGTGCACGTGCAGAAGGGCGCAGCACAGCGCGGCAGCCCCGGCCTCCATTGTGTGGCGGTGCAATTACAGCGGGGCTTGGGGCAGCGCAGCAGCTCCAGCCTGCATTGTGAGGCAGTGAAAGTGTAGCGGGGAGCCACGCAGCACAATGGCCTGGCCTGCATTGTGAGGCAGTGCAAGTGCAGCGGGGCATGGTGCAGGGCGGAATTCCTGGCCTCCATTGTGAGGCGGTGCAAATACAGCACAGAACAGTGCTGCGCAGCAGGCCCGGCCTCCACTGTGAGGCATTGCATGCGCAGCGGGGCGTGGCGCAGCACGGCTGGCTGGGCCTCCATTGTGAGGCGTTGCAAGTACAGTGGGGCGTGGCACATAGCAGCTGGCCCCGCTTCGATTGTGAGGCAATACAAGTTCTAAGGGGTGCGGCACAGCATGGCAGCCCCGGCCTGCATTGTGAGGCGCTGGAAGTGCAGGGGGGCGCAGCGCAGCATAGCGGCCCCGGCCTCCATTGTGAGGCGGTGCCAGTACAGCGTGGCGCAGTGCGGTGCGGTTCAGCGCGGCAGCCTTGGCCTCTATTGTGAGGTGGTTGAAGTGCAGCGGGTGAGGCGCAGCGCGGCGACCCCGGACTCATTGTCAGGCGCTGAAAGTTGAGAGGGGCGGGACGCAGTGGGGCACACCTGGCCTTCATTATTAGGCAGAGCAAGTACAGCATGGCGCAGCGCAACGCTTCGCACACAGCATCCATTGTCAGGCGGTGCACGTGCAGAGGGGCGCAGCACAGCGCGGCAGCCCCGGCCTCCATTGTGTGGCGGTGCAATTACAGCGGGGCTTGGGGCAGCGCAGCAGCTCCAGCCTGCATTGTGAGGCAGTGCAAGTGTAGCGGGGAGCCACGCAGCACAATGGCCAGGCCTGCATTGTGAGGCAGTGCAAGTGCAGCGGGGCATGGTGCAGGGCGGAATTCCTGGCCTCCATTGTGAGGCGGTGCAAATACAGCACAGAACAGTGCTGCGCGGCAGGCTCGGCCTCCACTGTGAGGCGTTGCATGCGCAGCGGGGCGTGGCGCAGCACGGCTGGCTGGGCCTCCATTGTGAGGCGTTGCAAGTACAGTGGGGCGTGGCACATGGCAGCTGGCCCCGCTTCGATTGTGAGGCAATACAAGTTCTAAGGGGTGCGGCACAGCATGGCAGCCCCGGCCTGCATTGTGAGGCGCTGGAAGTGCAGGGGGGCGCAGCGCAGCATAGCGGCCCCGGCCTCCATTGTGAGGCAGTGCCAGTACAGCGTGGCGCAGTGTGGTGCGGTGCAGCGCGGCAGCCTTGGCCTCTATTGTGAGGTGGTTGAAGTGCAGCGGGCGAGGCGCAGCGCGGCGACCCCGGACTCCATTGTCAGGCGCTGAAAGTAGAGAGGGGCGCGGCGCAGCGCGGCACGCCCGGCCTTCATTATTAGGCGGTGCAAGTTCAGCGTTGCGCAGCGCAGCGCTTCGCACACAGCCTCCATTGTCAGGCGGTGCACGTGCAGAAGGGCGCAGCACAGCGCGGCAGCCCCGGCCTCCATTGTGTGGCGGTGCAATTACAGCGGGGCTTGGGGCAACGCAGCAGTTCCAGCCTGCATTGTGAGGCAGTGAAAGTGTAGCGGGGAGCCACGCAGCACAATGGCCCTGGCCTGCATTGTGAGGCAGTGCAAGTGCAGCGGGGCGCCACGCAGCACAACGGCCCTGGCCTGCATTATGAGGCAGTGCAAGTGCAGTGGGGCGTGGCACAGGGCGGCATCCCTGGCCTCCATTGTGAGGCGGTGCAAATACAGCACAGAACAGTGCTGCGCGGCAGGCTTGGCCTCCACTGTGAGGCGTTGCACGCGCAGTGGGGCGTGGCACATGGCGGCTGGCCTCGCTTCAATTGTGAGGCAATACAAGTTCTAAGGGGTGCGGCACAGTGTGGCAGCCCCAGCCTGCATTGTGAGGCGCTGGAAGTGCAGGGGGGCGCAGCGCAGCATAGCGGCCCCGGCCTCCATTTTGAGGCGGTGCCAGTACAGCGTGGCGCAGTGCGGTGCGGTGCAGCGCGGCAGCCTTGGCCTCTATTGTGAGGTGGTTGAAGTGCAGCGGGCGAGGCGCAGCGCGGCGGCCCCGGACTCCATTGTCAGGCGCTGAAAGTAGAGAGGGGCGCGGCGCAGCACGGCACGCCCGGCCTTCATTATTAGGCGGAGCAAGTGCAGCATGGCGCAGCGCAGCGCTTCGCACACAGCCTCCATTGTCAGGCAGTGCACGTGCAGAGGGGCGCAGCACAGCGCGGCAGCCCCGGCCTCCATTGTGTGGCGGTGCAATTACAGCGGGGCTTGGGGCAGCGCAGCAGCTCCAGCCTGCATTGTGAGGCAGTGAAAGTGTAGCGGGGAGCCACGCAGCACAATGGCCAGGCCTGCATTATGAGGCAGTGCAAGTGCAGTGGGGCATGGTGCAGGGCGGAATTCCTGGCCTCCATTGTGAGGCGGTGCAAATACAGCACAGAACAGTGCTGCGCGGCAGGCTCGGCCTCCACTGTGAGGCGTTGCATGCGCAGCGGGGCGTGGCGCAGCACGGCTGGCTGGGCCTCCATTGTGAGGCGTTGCAAGTACAGTGGGGCGTGGCACATGGCAGCTGGCCCCGCTTCGATTGTGAGGCAATACAAGTTCTAAGGGGTGCGGCACAGCATGGCAGCCCCGGCCTGCATTGTGAGGCGCTGGAAGTGCAGGGGGGCGCAGCGCAGCATAGCGGCCCCGGCCTCCATTGTGAGGCAGTGCCAGTACAGCGTGGCGCAGTGTGGTGCGGTGCAGCGCGGCAGCCTTGGCCTCTATTGTGAGGTGGTTGAAGTGCAGCGGGCGAGGCGCAGCGCGGCGACCCCGGACTCCATTGTCAGGCGCTGAAAGTAGAGAGGGGCGCGGCGCAGCGCGGCACGCCCGGCCTTCATTATTAGGCGGTGCAAGTGCAGCGTTGCGCAGCGCAGCGCTTCGCACACATGCTCCATTGTCAGGCGGTGCACGTGCAGAAGGGCGCAGCACAGCGCGGCAGCCCCGGCCTCCATTGTGTGGCGGTGCAATTACAGCGGGGCTTGGGGCAGCGCAGCAGCTCCAGCCTGCATTGTGAGGCAGTGAAAGTGTAGCGGGGCGCCACGCAGCACAATGGCCCTGGCCTGCATTGTGAGGCAGTGCCAGTACAGCGTGGCGCAGTGCGGTGCGGTTCAGCGCGGCAGCCTTGGCCTCTATTGTGAGGTGGTTGAAGTGCAGCGGGTGAGGCGCAGCGCGGCGACCCCGGACTCTTTGTCAGGCGCTGAAAGTTGAGAGGGGCGGGACGCAGTGGGGCACACCTGGCCTTCATTATTAGGCAGAGCAAGTACAGCATGGCGCAGCGCAACGCTTCGCACACAGCATCCATTGTCAGGCGGTGCACGTGCAGAGGGGCGCAGCACAGCGCGGCAGCCCCGGCCTCCATTGTGTGGCGGTGCAATTACAGCGGGGCTTGGGGCAGCGCAGCAGCTCCAGCCTGCATTGTGAGGCAGTGAAAGTGTAGCGGGGAGCCACGCAGCACAATGGCCAGGCCTGCATTGTGAGGCAGTGCAAGTGCAGCGGGGCATGGTGCAGGGCGGAATTCCTGGCCTCCATTGTGAGGCGGTGCAAATACAGCACAGAACAGTGCTGCGCGGCAGGCTCGGCCTCCACTGTGAGGCGTTGCATGCGCAGCGGGGCGTGGCGCAGCACGGCTGGCTGGGCCTCCATTGTGAGGCGTTGCAATTACAGTGGGGCGTGGCACATAGCAGCTGGCCCCGCTTCGATTGTGAGGCAATACAAGTTCTAAGGGGTGCGGCACAGCATGGCAGCCCCGGCCTGCATTGTGAGGCGCTGGAAGTGCAGGGGGGCGCAGCGCAGCATAGCGGCCCCGGCCTCCATTGTGAGGCAGTGCCAGTACAGCGTGGCGCAGTGTGGTGCGGTGCAGCGCGGCAGCCTTGCCCTCTATTGTGAGGTGGTTGAAGTGCAGCGGGCGAGGCGCAGCGCGGCGACCCCGGACTCCATTGTCAGGCGCTGAAAGTAGAGAGGGGCGCGGCGCAGCACGGCACGCCCGGCCTTCATTATTAGGCGGTGCAAGTGCAGCGTTGCGCAGCGCAGCGCTTCGCACACATGCTCCATTGTCAGGCGGTGCACGTGTAGAAGGGCGCAGCACAGCGCGGCAGCCCCGGCCTCCATTGTGTGGCGGTGCAATTACAGCGGGGCTTGGGGCAACGCAGCAGTTCCAGCCTGCATTGTGAGGCAGTGCAAGTGCAGCGGGGCGCCACGCAGCACAACGGCCCTGGCCTGCATTATGAGGCCCTGCAAGTGCAGTGGGGCGTGGCACAGGGCGGCATCCCTGGCCTCCATTGTGAGGCGGTGCAAATACAGCACAGAACAGTGCTGCGCGGCAGCCTCGGCCTCCACTGTGAGGCGTTGCATGCGCAGGGGGGCGTGGCGCAGCACGGCTGGCTGGGCCTCCATTGTGAGGCGTTGCAAGTACAGTGGGGCGTGGCACATGGCAGCTGGCCCCGCTTCGATTGTGAGGCAATACAAGTTCTAAGGGGTGCGGCACAGCGTGGCAGCCCCAGCCTGCATTGTGAGGCGCTGGAAGTGCAGGGGGGCGCAGCGCAGCATAGCGTCCCCGGCCTCCATTGTGAGGCGGTGCCAGTACAGCGTGGCACAGTGCGGTGCAGTGCAGCGCGGCAGCCTTGGCCTCTATTGTGAGGTGGTTGAAGTGCAGCGGGCGAGGCGCAGCGCGGCGACCCCGGACTCCATTGTCAGGCGCTGAAAGTAGAGAGGGGCGCGGCGCAGCACGGCACGCCCGGCCTTCATTATTAGGCGGTGCAAGTGCAGCGTGGCGCAGCGCAGCGCTTCGCACACATGCTCCATTGTCAGGCGGTGCACGTACAGAAGGGCGCAGCACAGCGCGGCAGCCCCGGCCTCCATTGTGTGGCGGTGCAATTACAGCGGGGCTTGGGGCAGCGCAGCAGCTCCAGCCTGCATTGTGAGGCAGTGAAAGTGTAGCGGGGAGCCACGCAGCACAACGGCCCTGGCCTGCATTGTGAGGCAGTGCAAGTGCAGCGGGGCGCCACGCAGCACAACGGCCCTGGCCTGCATTGTGAGGCCGTGCAAGTGCAGTGGGGCGTGGCACAGGGCGGCATCCCTGGCCTCCATTGTGAGGCGGTGCAAATACAGCACAGAACAGTGCTGCGCGGCAGGCTCGGCCTCCACTGTGAGGCGTTGCATGCGCAGTGGGGCGTGGCGCAGCATGGCTGGCTGGGCCTCCATTGTGAGGCGTTGCATGCGCAGTGGGGCGTGGCACATGGCGGCTGGCCCCACTTCGATTGTGAGGCAATACAAGTTCTAAGGGGTGCGGCACAGCGTGGCAGCCCCAGCCTGCATTGTGAGGCGCTGGAAGTGCAGGGGGGCGCAGCGCAGCATAGCGGCCCCGGCCTCCATTGTGAGGCGGTGCCAGTACAGCGTGGCGCAGTGCGGTGCGGTGCAGCGCGGCAGCCTTGGCCTCTATTGTGAGGTGGTTGAAGTGCAGCGGGCGAGGCGCAGCGCGGCGACCCCGGACTCCATTGTCAGGCGCTGAAAGTAGAGAGGGGCGCGGCGCAGCGCGGCACGCCCGGCCTTCATTATTAGGCGGTGCAAGTGCAGCGTGGCGCAGCGCAGCGCTTCGCACACATGCTCCATTGTCAGGCGGTGCACGTGTAGAAGGGCGCAGCACAGCGCGGCAGCCCCGGCCTCCATTGTGTGGCGGTGCAATTACAGCGGGGCTTGGGGCAGCGCAGCAGCTCCAGCCTGCATTGTGAGGCAGTGAAAGTGTAGCGGGGAGCCACGCAGCACAACGGCCCTGGCCTGCATTGTGAGGCAGTGCAAGTGCAGTGGGGCGCCACGCAGCACAACGGCCCTGGCCTGCATTATGAGGCCCTGCAAGTGCAGTGGGGCGTGGCACAGGGCGGCATCCCTGGCCTCCATTGTGAGGCGGTGCAAATACAGCACAGAACAGTGCTGCGCGGCAGGCCCGGCCTCCACTGTGAGGCGTTGCATGCGCAGCGGGGCGTGGCGCAGCACGGCTGGCTGGGCCTCCATTGTGAGGCGTTGCAAGTACAGTGGGGCGTGGCACATGGCAGCTGGCCCCGCTTCGATTGTGAGGCAATACAAGTTCTAAGGGGTGCGGCACAGCGTGGCAGCCCCAGCCTGCATTGTGAGGCGCTGGAAGTGCAGGGGGGCGCTGCGCAGCATAGCGGCCCCGGCCTCCATTGTGAGGCGGTGCCAGTACAGCGTGGCGCAGTGCGGTGCGGTGCAGCGCGGCAGCCTTGGCCTCTATTGTGAGGTGGTTGAAGTGCAGCGGGCGAGGCGCAGCGCGGCGACCCCGGACTCCATTGTCAGGCGCTGAAAGTAGAGACCGTCGCGGCGCAGCACGGCACGCCCGGCCTTCATTATTAGGCGGTGCAAGTGCAGCGTGGCACAGCGCAGCGCTTCGCACACATGCTCCATTGTCAGGCGGTGCACGTGTAGAAGGGCGCAGCACAGCGCGGCAGCCCCGGCCACCATTGTGTGGCGGTGCAATTACAGCGGGGCTTGGGGCAGCGCAGCAGCTCCAGCCTGCATTGTGAGGCAGTGAAAGTGTAGCGGGGAGCCACGCAGCACAACGGCCCTGGCCTGCATTGTGAGGCAGTGCAAGTGCAGCGGGGCGCCACGCAGCACAACGGCCCTGGCCTGCATTGTGAGGCAGTGCAAGTGCAGTGGGGCGTGGCACAGGGCGGCATCCCTGGCCTCCATTGTGAGGCGGTGCAAATACAGCACAGAACAGTGCTGCGCGGCAGGCTCGGCCTCCACTGTGAGGCGTTGCATGCGCAGTGGGGCGTGGCGCAGCATGGCTGGCTGGGCCTCCATTGTGAGGCGTTGCATGCGCAGTGGGGCGTGGCACATGGCGGCTGGCCCCACTTCGATTGTGAGGCAATACAAGTTCTAAGGGGTGCGGCACAGCGTGGCAGCCCCAGCCTGCATTGTGAGGCGCTGGAAGTGCAGGGGGGCGCAGCGCAGCATAGCGGCCCCGGCCTCCATTGTGAGGCGGTGCCAGTACAGCGTGGCGCAGTGCGGTGCGGTGCAGCGCGGCAGCCTTGGCCTCTATTGTGAGGTGGTTGAAGTGCAGCGGGCGAGGCGCAGCGCGGCGACCCCGGACTCCATTGTCAGGCGCTGAAAGTAGAGAGGGGCGCGGCACAGCGCGGCACGCCCGGCCTTCATTATTAGGCGGTGCAAGTGCAGCGTTGCGCAGTGCAGCGCTTCGCACACATGCTCCATTGTCAGGCGGTGCACGTGCAGAAGGGCGCAGCGCAGCGCGGCAGCCCCGGCCTCCATTGTGTGGCGGTGCAATTACAGCGGGGCTTGGGGCAGCGCAGCAGCTCCAGCCTGCATTGTGAGGCAGTGAAAGTGTAGCGGGGAGCCATGCAGCACAATGGCCCTGGCCTGCATTGTGAGGCAGTGCATGTGCAGCGGGGCGCCATGCAGCACAACGGCCCTGGCCTGCATTATGAGGCAGTGCAAGTGCAGCGCAGCGTGGCGCAGGGCGGCATCCGTGGCATCCATTGTGAGGCGGTGCAAATACAGCACAGAACAGTGCTGCGCGGCAGGCCCGGCCTCCACTGTGAGGCGTTGCATGCGCAGCGGGGCATGGCGCAGCACGGCTGGCTGGGCCTCCATTGTGAGGCGTTGCAAGTACAGTGGGGCGTGGCACATGGCGGCTGGCCCCGCTTCGATTGTAAGGCAATACAAGTTCTAAGGGGTGCGGCACAGCGTGGCAGCCCCAGCCTGCATTGTGAGGCGCTGGAAGTTCAGAGGGGCGCAGCGCAGCATAGCGGCCCCGGCCACCATTCTGAGGCGGTGCCAGTACAGCCGTTTGCAGTTTTGAGGGTGAGTGCTGATTTTGGCCGAGGGTAGAGTGACGTAAGGTGCTATGTGGAGGCCTTGCTCGGCTCGGCGAGCCCGCAGCCCCAGTGTGCGTGGGGCTGTGCGAGGGCCACCAAGGGAGGTTTGAGGCCAGGCACGCGTTTTGGGTCTGGCACCTTTGGCCTGGGAGCAGGGGCTCGACGTTTGGAGTTTTGAGGGTGAGTGCTGATTTTGGCCGAGGGTAGAGTGACGTAAGGTGCTATGTGGAGGCCTTGCTCGGCTCGGCGAGCCCGCAGCCCCAGTGTGCGTGGGGCTGTGCGAGGGCCACCAAGGGAGGTTTGAGGCCAGGCACGCCTTTTGGGTCTGGCACCTTTGGCCTGGGAGCAGGGGCTCGACGTTTGGAGTTTTGAGGGTGAATGCTGATTTTGGCCGAGGGTAGAGTGACGTAAGGTGCTATGTGGAGGCCTTGCTCGGCTCGGCGAGCCCGCAGCCCCAGTGTGAGTGGGGCTGTGCGAGGGCCACCAAGGGAGGTTTGAGGCCAGGCACGCGTTTTGGGTCTGGCACCTTTGGCCTGGGAGCAGGGGCTCGACGTTTGCAGTTTTGAGGGTGAGTGCTGATTTTGGCCGAGGGTAGAGTGACGTAAGGTGCTATGTGGAGGCCTTGCTCGGCTCGGCGAGCCCGCAGCCCCAGTGTGCGTGGGGCTGTGCGAGGGCCACCAAGGGAGGTTTGAGGCCAGGCACGCGTTTTGGGTCTGGCACCTTTGTCCTGGGAGCAGGGGCTCGACGTTTGCAGTTTTGAGGGTGAGTGCTGATTTTGGCCGAGGGTAGAGTGACGTAAGGCGCTATGTGGAGGCCTTGCTCGGCTCGGCGAGCCCGCAGCCCCAGTGTGCGTGGGGCTGTGCGAGGGCCACCAAGGGAGGTTTGAGGCCAGGCACGCGTTTTGGGTCTGGCACCTTTGGCCTGGGAGCAGGGGCTCGACGTTTGCAGTTTTGAGGGTGAGTGCTGATTTTGGCCGAGGGTAGAGTGACGTAAGGTGCTATGTGGAGGCCTTGCTCGGCTCGGCGAGCCCGCAGCCCCAATGTGAGTGGGGCTGTGCGAGGGCCACCAAGGGAGGTTTGAGGCCAGGCACGCCTTTTGGGTCTGGCACCTTTGGCCTGGGAGCAGGGGCTCGACGTTTGCAGTTTTGAGGGTGAGTGCTGATTTTGGCCGAGGGTAGAGTGACGTAAGGTGCTATGTTGAGGCCTTGCTCGGCTCGGCGAGCCCGCAGCCCCAGTGTGCGTGGGGCTGTGCGAGGGCCACCAAGGGAGGTTTGAGGCCAGGCATGCGTTTTGGGTCTGGCACCTTTGGCCTGGGAGCAGGGGCTCGACGTTTGCAGTTTTGAGGGTGAATGCTGATTTTGGCCGAGGGTAGAGTGACGTAAGGTGCTATGTGGAGGCCTTGCTCGGCTCGGCGAGCCCGCAGCCCCAATGTGAGTGGGGCTGTGCGAGGGCCACCAAGGGAGGTTTGAGGCCAGGCACGCGTTTTGGGTCTGGCACCTTTGGCCTGGGAGCAGGGGCTCGACGTTTGCAGTTTTGAGGGTGAATGCTGATTTTGGCCGAGGGTAGAGTGACGTAAGGTGCTATGTGGAGGCCTTGCTCGGCTCGGCGAGCCCGCAGCCCCAGTGTGCGTGGGGCTGTGCGAGGGCCACCAAGGGAGGTTTGAGGCCAGGCATGCGTTTTGGGTCTGGCACCTTTGGCCTGGGAGCAGGGGCTCGACGTTTGCAGTTTTGAGGGTGAGTGCTGATTTTGGCCGAGGGTAGAGTGACGTAAGGCGCTATGTGGAGGCCTTGCTCGGCTCGGCGAGCCCGCAGCCCCAGTGTGAGTGGGGCTGTGCGAGGGCCACCAAGGGAGGTTTGAGGCCAGGCACGCGTTTTGGGTCTGGCACCTTTGGCCTGGGAGCAGGGGCTCGACGTTTGCAGTTTTGAGGGTGAATGCTGATTTTGGCCGAGGGTAGAGTGACGTAAGGTGCTATGTGGAGGCCTTGCTCGGCTCGGCGAGCCCGCAGCCCCAGTGTGAGTGGGGCTGTGCGAGGGCCACCAAGGGAGGTTTGAGGCCAGGCACGCGTTTTGGGTCTGGCACCTTTGGCCTGGGAGCAGGGGCTCGACGTTTGCAGTTTTGAGGGTGAGTGCTGATTTTGGCCGAGGGTAGAGTGACGTAAGGTGCTATGTGGAGGCCTTGCTCGGCTCGGCGAGCCCGCAGCCCCAGTGTGCGTGGGGCTGTGCGAGGGCCACCAAGGGAGGTTTGAGGCCAGGCACGCGTTTTGGGTCTGGCACCTTTGGCCTGGGAGCAGGGGCTCGACGTTTGCAGTTTTGAGGGTGAATGCTGATTTTGGCCGAGGGTAGAGTGACGTAAGGTGCTATGTGGAGGCCTTGCTCGGCTCGGCGAGCCCGCAGCCCCAGTGTGCGTGGGGCTGTGCGAGGGCCACCAAGGGAGGTTTGAGGCCAGGCATGCGTTTTGGGTCTGGCACCTTTGGCCTGGGAGCAGGGGCTCGACGTTTGCAGTTTTGAGGGTGAATGCTGATTTTGGCCGAGGGTAGAGTGACGTAAGGTGCTATGTGGAGGCCTTGCTCGTCTCGGCAAGCCCGCAGCCCCAGTGTGCGTGGGGCTGTGCGAGGGCCACCAAGGGAGGTTTGAGGCCAGGCACGCGTTTTGGGTCTGGCACCTTTGGCCTGGGAGCAGGGGCTCGACGTTTGCAGTTTTGAGGGTGAGTGCTGATTTTGGCCGAGGGTAGAGTGACGTAAGGTGCTATGTGGAGGCCTTGCTCGGCTCGGCGAGCCCGCAGCCCCAGTGTGCGTGGGGCTGTGCGAGGGCCACCAAGGGAGGTTTGAGGCCAGGCACGCGTTTTGGGTCTGGCACCTTTGGCCTGGGAGCAGGGGCTCGACGTTTGCAGTTTTGAGGGTGAGTGCTGATTTTGGCCGAGGGTAGAGTGACGTAAGGTGCTATGTTGAGGCCTTGCTCGGCTCGGCGAGCCCGCAGCCCCAGTGTGCGTGGGGCTGTGCGAGGGCCACCAAGGGAGGTTTGAGGCCAGGCACGCGTTTTGGGTCTGGCACCTTTGGCCTGGGAGCAGGGGCTCGACGTTTGCAGTTTTGAGGGTGAGTGCTGATTTTGGCCGAGGGTAGAGTGACGTAAGGTGCTATGTGGAGGCCTTGCTCGGCTCGGCGAGCCCGCAGCCCCAGTGTGCGTGGGGCTGTGCGAGGGCCACCAAGGGAGGTTTGAGGCCAGGCACGCGTTTTGGGTCTGGCACCTTTGGCCTGGGAGCAGGGGCTCGACGTTTGCAGTTTTGAGGGTGAATGCTGATTTTGGCCGAGGGTAGAGTGACGTAAGGTGCTATGTGGAGGCCTTGCTCGGCTCGGCGAGCCCGCAGCCCCAGTGTGCGTGGGGCTGTGCGAGGGCCACCAAGGGAGGTTTGAGGCCAGGCATGCGTTTTGGGTCTGGCACCTTTGGCCTGGGAGCAGGGGCTCGACGTTTGCAGTTTTGAGGGTGAATGCTGATTTTGGCCGAGGGTAGAGTGACGTAAGGTGCTATGTGGAGGCCTTGCTCGGCTCGGCGAGCCCGCAGCCCCAGTGTGCGTGGGGCTGTGCGAGGGCCACCAAGGGAGGTTTGAGGCCAGGCACGCGTTTTGGGTCTGGCACCTTTGGCCTGGGAGCAGGGGCTCGACGTTTGCAGTTTTGAGGGTGAGTGCTGATTTTGGCCGAGGGTAGAGTGACGTAAGGTGCTATGTGGAGGCCTTGCTCGGCTCGGCGAGCCCGCAGCCCCAGTGTGCGTGGGGCTGTGCGAGGGCCACCAAGGGAGGTTTGAGGCCAGGCATGCGTTTTGGGTCTGGCACCTTTGGCCTGGGAGCAGGGGCTCGACGTTTGCAGTTTTGAGGGTGAATGCTGATTTTGGCCGAGGGTAGAGTGACGTAAGGTGCTATGTTGAGGCCTTGCTCGGCTCGGCGAGCCCGCAGCCCCAGTGTGCGTGGGGCTGTGCGAGGGCCACCAAGGGAGGTTTGAGGCCAGGCACGCCTTTTGGGTCTGGCACCTTTGGCCTGGGAGCAGGGGCTCGACGTTTGCAGTTTTGAGGGTGAATGCTGATTTTGGCCGAGGGTAGAGTGACGTAAGGTGCTATGTGGAGGCCTTGCTCGGCTCGGCGAGCCCGCAGCCCCAGTGTGCGTGGGGCTGTGCGAGGGCCACCAAGGGAGGTTTGAGGCCAGGCACGCGTTTTGGGTCTGGCACCTTTGGCCTGGGAGCAGGGGCTCGACGTTTGCAGTTTTGAGGGTGAGTGCTGATTTTGGCCGAGGGTAGAGTGACGTAAGGTGCTATGTGGAGGCCTTGCTCGGCTCGGCGAGCCCGCAGCCCCAGTGTGCGTGGGGCTGTGCGAGGGCCACCAAGGGAGGTTTGAGGCCAGGCACGCGTTTTGGGTCTGGCACCTTTGGCCTGGGAGCAGGGGCTCGACGTTTGCAGTTTTGAGGGTGAATGCTGATTTTGGCCGAGGGTAGAGTGACGTAAGGTGCTATGTTGAGGCCTTGCTCGGCTCGGCGAGCCCGCAGCCCCAGTGTGCGTGGGGCTGTGCGAGGGCCACCAAGGGAGGTTTGAGGCCAGGCACGCGTTTTGGGTCTGGCACCTTTGGCCTGGGAGCAGGGGCTCGACGTTTGCAGTTTTGAGGGTGAGTGCTGATTTTGGCCGAGGGTAGAGTGACGTAAGGTGCTATGTGGAGGCCTTGCTCGGCTCGGCGAGCCCGCAGCCCCAGTGTGCGTGGGGCTGTGCGAGGGCCACCAAGGGAGGTTTGAGGCCAGGCACGCGTTTTGGGTCTGGCACCTTTGGCCTGGGAGCAGGGGCTCGACGTTTGCAGTTTTGAGGGTGAATGCTGATTTTGGCCGAGGGTAGAGTGACGTAAGGTGCTATGTGGAGGCCTTGCTCGGCTCGGCGAGCCCGCAGCCCCAGTGTGCGTGGGGCTGTGCGAGGGCCACCAAGGGAGGTTTGAGGCCAGGCACGCGTTTTGGGTCTGGCACCTTTGGCCTGGGAGCAGGGGCTCGACGTTTGCAGTTTTGAGGGTGAGTGCTGATTTTGGCCGAGGGTAGAGTGACGTAAGGTGCTATGTGGAGGCCTTGCTCGGCTCGGCGAGCCCGCAGCCCCAGTGTGCGTGGGGCTGTGCGAGGGCCACCAAGGGAGGTTTGAGGCCAGGCACGCGTTTTGGGTCTGGCACCTTTGGCCTGGGAGCAGGGGCTCGACGTTTGCAGTTTTGAGGGTGAATGCTGATTTTGGCCGAGGGTAGAGTGACGTAAGGTGCTATGTGGAGGCCTTGCTCGGCTCGGCGAGCCCGCAGCCCCAGTGTGCGTGGGGCTGTGCGAGGGCCACCAAGGGAGGTTTGAGGCCAGGCACGCGTTTTGGGTCTGGCACCTTTGGCCTGGGAGCAGGGGCTCGACGTTTGCAGTTTTGAGGGTGAGTGCTGATTTTGGCCGAGGGTAGAGTGACGTAAGGTGCTATGTGGAGGCCTTGCTCGGCTCGGCGAGCCCGCAGCCCCAGTGTGCGTGGGGCTGTGCGAGGGCCACCAAGGGAGGTTTGAGGCCAGGCACGCGTTTTGGGTCTGGCACCTTTGTCCTGGGAGCAGGGGCTCGACGTTTGCAGTTTTGAGGGTGAGTGCTGATTTTGGCCGAGGGTAGAGTGACGTAAGGTGCTATGTGGAGGCCTTGCTCGGCTCGGCGAGCCCGCAGCCCCAGTGTGCGTGGGGCTGTGCGAGGGCCACCAAGGGAGGTTTGAGGCCAGGCACGCGTTTTGGGTCTGGCACCTTTGGCCTGGGAGCAGGGGCTCGACGTTTGCAGTTTTGAGGGTGAATGCTGATTTTGGCCGAGGGTAGAGTGACGTAAGGTGCTATGTGGAGGCCTTGCTCGGCTCGGCGAGCCCGCAGCCCCAGTGTGCGTGGGGCTGTGCGAGGGCCACCAAGGGAGGTTTGAGGCCAGGCACGCGTTTTGGGTCTGGCACCTTTGGCCTGGGAGCAGGGGCTCGACGTTTGCAGTTTTGAGGGTGAGTGCTGATTTTGGCCGAGGGTAGAGTGACGTAAGGTGCTATGTGGAGGCCTTGCTCGGCTCGGCGAGCCCGCAGCCCCAGTGTGCGTGGGGCTGTGCGAGGGCCACCAAGGGAGGTTTGAGGCCAGGCACGCGTTTTGGGTCTGGCACCTTTGGCCTGGGAGCAGGGGCTCGACGTTTGCAGTTTTGAGGGTGAATGCTGATTTTGGCCGAGGGTAGAGTGACGTAAGGTGCTATGTGGAGGCCTTGCTCGGCTCGGCGAGCCCGCAGCCCCAGTGTGCGTGGGGCTGTGCGAGGGCCACCAAGGGAGGTTTGAGGCCAGGCACGCGTTTTGGGTCTGGCACCTTTGGCCTGGGAGCAGGGGCTCGACGTTTGCAGTTTTGAGGGTGAATGCTGATTTTGGCCGAGGGTAGAGTGACGTAAGGTGCTATGTGGAGGCCTTGCTCGGCTCGGCAAGCCCGCAGCCCCAGTGTGCGTGGGGCTGTGCGAGGGCCACCAAGGGAGGTTTGAGGCCAGGCACGCGTTTTGGGTCTGGCACCTTTGGCCTGGGAGCAGGGGCTCGACGTTTGCAGTTTTGAGGGTGAGTGCTGATTTTGGCCGAGGGTAGAGTGACGTAAGGTGCTATGTGGAGGCCTTGCTCGGCTCGGCGAGCCCGCAGCCCCAGTGTGCGTGGGGCTGTGCGAGGGCCACCAAGGGAGGTTTGAGGCCAGGCACGCGTTTTGGGTCTGGCACCTTTGGCCTGGGAGCAGGGGCTCGACGTTTGCAGTTTTGAGGGTGAGTGCTGATTTTGGCCGAGGGTAGAGTGACGTAAGGCGCTATGTGGAGGCCTTGCTCGGCTCGGCGAGCCCGCAGCCCCAGTGTGCGTGGGGCTGTGCGAGGGCCACCAAGGGAGGTTTGAGGCCAGGCACGCGTTTTGGGTCTGGCACCTTTGGCCTGGGAGCAGGGGCTCGACGTTTGGAGTTTTGAGGGTGAATGCTGATTTTGGCCGAGGGTAGAGTGACGTAAGGTGCTATGTGGAGGCCTTGCTCGGCTCGGCGAGCCCGCAGCCCCAGTGTGCGTGGGGCTGTGCGAGGACCACCAAGGGAGGTTTGAGGCCAGGCACGCGTTTTGGGTCTGGCACCTTTGGCCTGGGAGCAGGGGCTCGACGTTTGCAGTTTTGAGGGTGAATGCTGATTTTGGCCGAGGGTAGAGTGACGTAAGGTGCTATGTGGAGGCCTTGCTCGGCTCGGCGAGCCCGCAGCCCCAGTGTGCGTGGGGCTGTGCGAGGGCCACCAAGGGAGGTTTGAGGCCAGGCACGCGTTTTGGGTCTGGCACCTTTGGCCTGGGAGCAGGGGCTCGACGTTTGCAGTTTTGAGGGTGAGTGCTGATTTTGGCCGAGGGTAGAGTGACGTAAGGTGCTATGTGGAGGCCTTGCTCGGCTCGGCGAGCCCGCAGCCCCAGTGTGCGTGGGGCTGTGCGAGGGCCACCAAGGGAGGTTTGAGGCCAGGCACGCGTTTTGGGTCTGGCACCTTTGGCCTGGGAGCAGGGGCTCGACGTTTGCAGTTTTGAGGGTGAATGCTGATTTTGGCCGAGGGTAGAGTGACGTAAGGTGCTATGTGGAGGCCTTGCTCGGCTCGGCAAGCCCGCAGCCCCAGTGTGCATGGGGCTGTGCGAGGGCCACCAAGGGAGGTTTGAGGCCAGGCACGCGTTTTGGGTCTGGCACCTTTGGCCTGGGAGCAGGGGCTCGACGTTTGCAGTTTTGAGGGTGAATGCTGATTTTGGCCGAGGGTAGAGTGACGTAAGGTGCTATGTGGAGGCCTTGCTCGGCTCGGCGAGCCCGCAGCCCCAGTGTGCGTGGGGCTGTGCGAGGGCCACCAAGGGAGGTTTGAGGCCAGGCACGCGTTTTGGGTCTGGCACCTTTGGCCTGGGAGCAGGGGCTCGACGTTTGCAGTTTTGAGGGTGAGTGCTGATTTTGGCCGAGGGTAGAGTGACGTAAGGTGCTATGTGGAGGCCTTGCTCGGCTCGGCGAGCCCGCAGCCCCAGTGTGCGTGGGGCTGTGCGAGGGCCACCAAGGGAGGTTTGAGGCCAGGCACGCGTTTTGGGTCTGGCACCTTTGGCCTGGGAGCAGGGGCTCGACGTTTGCAGTTTTGAGGGTGAATGCTGATTTTGGCCGAGGGTAGAGTGACGTAAGGTGCTATGTGGAGGCCTTGCTCGGCTCGGCGAGCCCGCAGCCCCAGTGTGCGTGGGGCTGTGCGAGGGCCACCAAGGGAGGTTTGAGGCCAGGCACGCGTTTTGGGTCTGGCACCTTTGGCCTGGGAGCAGGGGCTCGACGTTTGCAGTTTTGAGGGTGAGTGCTGATTTTGGCCGAGGGTAGAGTGACGTAAGGTGCTATGTCGAGGCCTTGCTCGGCTCGGCGAGCCCGCAGCCCCAGTGTGCGTGGGGCTGTGCGAGGGCCACCAAGGGAGGTTTGAGGCCAGGCACGCGTTTTGGGTCTGGCACCTTTGGCCTGGGAGCAGGGGCTCGACGTTTGCAGTTTTGAGGGTGAGTGCTGATTTTGGCCGAGGGTAGAGTGACGTAAGGTGCTATGTGGAGGCCTTGCTCGGCTCGGCGAGCCCGCAGCCCCAGTGTGAGTGGGGCTGTGCGAGGGCCACCAAGGGAGGTTTGAGGCCAGGCACGCGTTTTGGGTCTGGCACCTTTGGCCTGGGAGCAGGGGCTCGACGTTTGCAGTTTTGAGGGTGAGTGCTGATTTTGGCCGAGGGTAGAGTGACGTAAGGTGCTATGTGGAGGCCTTGCTCGGCTCGGCGAGCCCGCAGCCCCAGTGTGCGTGGGGCTGTGCGAGGGCCACCAAGGGAGGTTTGAGGCCAGGCACGCGTTTTGGGTCTGGCACCTTTGGCCTGGGAGCAGGGGCTCGACGTTTGCAGTTTTGAGGGTGAATGCTGATTTTGGCCGAGGGTAGAGTGACGTAAGGTGCTATGTGGAGGCCTTGCTCGGCTCGGCGAGCCCGCAGCCCCAGTGTGCATGGGGCTGTGCGAGGGCCACCAAGGGAGGTTTGAGGCCAGGCACGCGTTTTGGGTCTGGCACCTTTGGCCTGGGAGCAGGGGCTCGACGTTTGGAGTTTTGAGGGTGAATGCTGATTTTGGCCGAGGGTAGAGTGACGTAAGGTGCTATGTGGAGGCCTTGCTCGGCTCGGCGAGCCCGCAGCCCCAGTGTGCGTGGGGCTGTGCGAGGGCCACCAAGGGAGGTTTGAGGCCAGGCACGCGTTTTGGGTCTGGCACCTTTGGCCTGGGAGCAGGGGCTCGACGTTTGCAGTTTTGAGGGTGAGTGCTGATTTTGGCCGAGGGTAGAGTGACGTAAGGTGCTATGTGGAGGCCTTGCTCGGCTCGGCGAGCCCGCAGCCCCAGTGTGCGTGGGGCTGTGCGAGGACCACCAAGGGAGGTTTGAGGCCAGGCACGCGTTTTGGGTCTGGCACCTTTGGCCTGGGAGCAGGGGCTCGACGTTTGCAGTTTTGAGGGTGAGTGCTGATTTTGGCCGAGGGTAGAGTGACGTAAGGTGCTATGTGGAGGCCTTGCTCGGCTCGGCGAGCCCGCAGCCCCAGTGTGCGTGGGGCTGTGCGAGGGCCACCAAGGGAGGTTTGAGGCCAGGCACGCGTTTTGGGTCTGGCACCTTTGGCCTGGGAGCAGGGGCTCGACGTTTGCAGTTTTGAGGGTGAATGCTGATTTTGGCCGAGGGTAGAGTGACGTAAGGTGCTATGTGGAGGCCTTGCTCGGCTCGGCGAGCCCGCAGCCCCAGTGTGCGTGGGGCTGTGCGAGGGCCACCAAGGGAGGTTTGAGGCCAGGCACGCGTTTTGGGTCTGGCACCTTTGGCCTGGGAGCAGGGGCTCGACGTTTGCAGTTTTGAGGGTGAATGCTGATTTTGGCCGAGGGTAGAGTGACGTAAGGTGCTATGTGGAGGCCTTGCTCGGCTCGGCGAGCCCGCAGCCCCAGTGTGCGTGGGGCTGTGCGAGGGCCACCAAGGGAGGTTTGAGGCCAGGCACGCGTTTTGGGTCTGGCACCTTTGGCCTGGGAGCAGGGGCTCGACGTTTGCAGTTTTGAGGGTGAATGCTGATTTTGGCCGAGGGTAGAGTGACGTAAGGTGCTATGTGGAGGCCTTGCTCGGCTCGGCGAGCCCGCAGCCCCAGTGTGCGTGGGGCTGTGCGAGGGCCACCAAGGGAGGTTTGAGGCCAGGCACGCCTTTTGGGTCTGGCACCTTTGGCCTGGGAGCAGGGGCTCGACGTTTGCAGTTTTGAGGGTGAGTGCTGATTTTGGCCGAGGGTAGAGTGACGTAAGGTGCTATGTGGAGGCCTTGCTCGGCTCGGCGAGCCCGCAGCCCCAGTGTGCGTGGGGCTGTGCGAGGGCCACCAAGGGAGGTTTGAGGCCAGGCACGCGTTTTGGGTCTGGCACCTTTGGCCTGGGAGCAGGGGCTCGACGTTTGCAGTTTTGAGGGTGAATGCTGATTTTGGCCGAGGGTAGAGTGACGTAAGGTGCTATGTGGAGGCCTTGCTCGGCTCGGCGAGCCCGCAGCCCCAGTGTGCGTGGGGCTGTGCGAGGGCCACCAAGGGAGGTTTGAGGCCAGGCACGCGTTTTGGGTCTGGCACCTTTGGCCTGGGAGCAGGGGCTCGACGTTTGCAGTTTTGAGGGTGAATGCTGATTTTGGCCGAGGGTAGAGTGACGTAAGGTGCTATGTGGAGGCCTTGCTCGGCTCGGCGAGCCCGCAGCCCCAGTGTGCGTGGGGCTGTGCGAGGGCCACCAAGGGAGGTTTGAGGCCAGGCACGCGTTTTGGGTCTGGCACCTTTGGCCTGGGAGCAGGGGCTCGACGTTTGCAGTTTTGAGGGTGAGTGCTGATTTTGGCCGAGGGTAGAGTGACGTAAGGTGCTATGTGGAGGCCTTGCTCGGCTCGGCGAGCCCGCAGCCCCAGTGTGCGTGGGGCTGTGCGAGGGCCACCAAGGGAGGTTTGAGGCCAGGCACGCCTTTTGGGTCTGGCACCTTTGGCCTGGGAGCAGGGGCTCGACGTTTGCAGTTTTGAGGGTGAGTGCTGATTTTGGCCGAGGGTAGAGTGACGTAAGGTGCTATGTGGAGGCCTTGCTCGGCTCGGCGAGCCCGCAGCCCCAGTGTGCGTGGGGCTGTGCGAGGGCCACCAAGGGAGGTTTGAGGCCAGGCACGCGTTTTGGGTCTGGCACCTTTGGCCTGGGAGCAGGGGCTCGACGTTTGCAGTTTTGAGGGTGAATGCTGATTTTGGCCGAGGGTAGAGTGACGTAAGGTGCTATGTGGAGGCCTTGCTCGGCTCGGCGAGCCCGCAGCCCCAGTGTGCGTGGGGCTGTGCGAGGGCCACCAAGGGAGGTTTGAGGCCAGGCACGCGTTTTGGGTCTGGCACCTTTGGCCTGGGAGCAGGGGCTCGACGTTTGCAGTTTTGAGGGTGAGTGCTGATTTTGGCCGAGGGTAGAGTGACGTAAGGTGCTATGTGGAGGCCTTGCTCGGCTCGGCGAGCCCGCAGCCCCAGTGTGAGTGGGGCTGTGCGAGGGCCACCAAGGGAGGTTTGAGGCCAGGCACGCGTTTTGGGTCTGGCACCTTTGGCCTGGGAGCAGGGGCTCGACGTTTGCAGTTTTGAGGGTGAGTGCTGATTTTGGCCGAGGGTAGAGTGACGTAAGGTGCTATGTGGAGGCCTTGCTCGGCTCGGCGAGCCCGCAGCCCCAGTGTGCGTGGGGCTGTGCGAGGGCCACCAAGGGAGGTTTGAGGCCAGGCACGCGTTTTGGGTCTGGCACCTTTGGCCTGGGAGCAGGGGCTCGACGTTTGCAGTTTTGAGGGTGAATGCTGATTTTGGCCGAGGGTAGAGTGACGTAAGGTGCTATGTGGAGGCCTTGCTCGGCTCGGCGAGCCCGCAGCCCCAGTGTGCGTGGGGCTGTGCGAGGGCCACCAAGGGAGGTTTGAGGCCAGGCACGCGTTTTGGGTCTGGCACCTTTGGCCTGGGAGCAGGGGCTCGACGTTTGCAGTTTTGAGGGTGAATGCTGATTTTGGCCGAGGGTAGAGTGACGTAAGGTGCTATGTGGAGGCCTTGCTCGGCTCGGCGAGCCCGCAGCCCCAGTGTGAGTGGGGCTGTGCGAGGGCCACCAAGGGAGGTTTGAGGCCAGGCACGCGTTTTGGGTCTGGCACCTTTGGCCTGGGAGCAGGGGCTCGACGTTTGCAGTTTTGAGGGTGAATGCTGATTTTGGCCGAGGGTAGAGTGACGTAAGGTGCTATGTGGAGGCCTTGCTCGGCTCGGCGAGCCCGCAGCCCCAGTGTGCGTGGGGCTGTGCGAGGGCCACCAAGGGAGGTTTGAGGCCAGGCACGCGTTTTGGGTCTGGCACCTTTGGCCTGGGAGCAGGGGCTCGACGTTTGCAGTTTTGAGGGTGAATGCTGATTTTGGCCGAGGGTAGAGTGACGTAAGGTGCTATGTGGAGGCCTTGCTCGGCTCGGCGAGCCCGCAGCCCCAGTGTGCGTGGGGCTGTGCGAGGGCCACCAAGGGAGGTTTGAGGCCAGGCACGCGTTTTGGGTCTGGCACCTTTGGCCTGGGAGCAGGGGCTCGACGTTTGCAGTTTTGAGGGTGAGTGCTGATTTTGGCCGAGGGTAGAGTGACGTAAGGTGCTATGTGGAGGCCTTGCTCGGCTCGGCGAGCCCGCAGCCCCAGTGTGCGTGGGGCTGTGCGAGGGCCACCAAGGGAGGTTTGAGGCCAGGCACGCGTTTTGGGTCTGGCACCTTTGGCCTGGGAGCAGGGGCTCGACGTTTGCAGTTTTGAGGGTGAATGCTGATTTTGGCCGAGGGTAGAGTGACGTAAGGTGCTATGTTGAGGCCTTGCTCGGCTCGGCGAGCCCGCAGCCCCAGTGTGCGTGGGGCTGTGCGAGGGCCACCAAGGGAGGTTTGAGGCCAGGCACGCGTTTTGGGTCTGGCACCTTTGGCCTGGGAGCAGGGGCTCGACGTTTGCAGTTTTGAGGGTGAGTGCTGATTTTGGCCGAGGGTAGAGTGACGTAAGGTGCTATGTGGAGGCCTTGCTCGGCTCGGCGAGCCCGCAGCCCCAGTGTGCGTGGGGCTGTGCGAGGGCCACCAAGGGAGGTTTGAGGCCAGGCACGCGTTTTGGGTCTGGCACCTTTGGCCTGGGAGCAGGGGCTCGACGTTTGCAGTTTTGAGGGTGAGTGCTGATTTTGGCCGAGGGTAGAGTGACGTAAGGCGCTATGTGGAGGCCTTGCTCGGCTCGGCGAGCCCGCAGCCCCAGTGTGCGTGGGGCTGTGCGAGGGCCACCAAGGGAGGTTTGAGGCCAGGCACGCGTTTTGGGTCTGGCACCTTTGGCCTGGGAGCAGGGGCTCGACGTTTGCAGTTTTGAGGGTGAATGCTGATTTTGGCCGAGGGTAGAGTGACGTAAGGTGCTATGTGGAGGCCTTGCTCGGCTCGGCGAGCCCGCAGCCCCAGTGTGCGTGGGGCTGTGCGAGGGCCACCAAGGGAGGTTTGAGGCCAGGCACGCGTTTTGGGTCTGGCACCTTTGGCCTGGGAGCAGGGGCTCGACGTTTGCAGTTTTGAGGGTGAATGCTGATTTTGGCCGAGGGTAGAGCGACGTAAGGTGCTATGTGGAGGCCTTGCTCGGCTCGGCGAGCCCGCAGCCCCAGTGTGCGTGGGGCTGTGCGAGGGCCACCAAGGGAGGTTTGAGGCCAGGCACGCGTTTTGGGTCTGGCACCTTTGGCCTGGGAGCAGGGGGCTCGACGTTTGCAGTTTTGAGGGTGAGTGCTGATTTTGGCCGAGGGTAGAGTGACGTAAGGTGCTATGTGGAGGCCTTGCTCGGCTCGGCGAGCCCGCAGCCCCAGTGTGCGTGGGGCTGTGCGAGGGCCACCAAGGGAGGTTTGAGGCCAGGCACGCGTTTTGGGTCTGGCACCTTTGGCCTGGGAGCAGGGGCTCGACGTTTGCAGTTTTGAGGGTGATGCTGATTTTGGCCGAGGGTAGAGTGACGTAAGGTGCTATGTGGAGGCCTTGCTCGGCTCGGCGAGCCCGCAGCCCCAGTGTGCGTGGGGCTGTGCGAGGGCCACCAAGGGAGGTTTGAGGCCAGGCACGCGTTTTGGGTCTGGCACCTTTGGCCTGGGAGCAGGGGCTCGACGTTTGCAGTTTTGAGGGTGAGTGCTGATTTTGGCCGAGGGTAGAGTGACGTAAGGTGCTATGTGGAGGCCTTGCTCGGCTCGGCGAGCCCGCAGCCCCAGTGTGCGTGGGGCTGTGCGAGGGCCACCAAGGGAGGTTTGAGGCCAGGCACGCGTTTTGGGTCTGGCACCTTTGGCCTGGGAGCAGGGGCTCGACGTTTGCAGTTTTGAGGGTGAATGCTGATTTTGGCCGAGGGTAGAGTGACGTAAGGTGCTATGTTGAGGCCTTGCTCGGCTCGGCGAGCCCGCAGCCCCAGTGTGCGTGGGGCTGTGCGAGGGCCACCAAGGGAGGTTTGAGGCCAGGCACGCGTTTTGGGTCTGGCACCTTTGGCCTGGGAGCAGGGGCTCGACGTTTGCAGTTTTGAGGGTGAATGCTGATTTTGGCCGAGGGTAGAGTGACGTAAGGTGCTATGTGGAGGCCTTGCTCGGCTCGGCGAGCCCGCAGCCCCAGTGTGCGTGGGGCTGTGCGAGGGCCACCAAGGGAGGTTTGAGGCCAGGCACGCGTTTTGGGTCTGGCACCTTTGGCCTGGGAGCAGGGGCTCGACGTTTGGAGTTTTGAGGGTGAATGCTGATTTTGGCCGAGGGTAGAGTGACGTAAGGTGCTATGTGGAGGCCTTGCTCGGCTCGGCGAGCCCGCAGCCCCAGTGTGCGTGGGGCTGTGCGAGGGACACCAAGGGAGGTTTGAGGCCAGGCACGCGTTTTGGGTCTGGCACCTTTGGCCTGGGAGCAGGGGCTCGACGTTTGGAGTTTTGAGGGTGAATGCTGATTTTGGCCGAGGGTAGAGTGACGTAAGGTGCTATGTGGAGGCCTTGCTCGGCTCGGCGAGCCCGCAGCCCCAGTGTGCGTGGGGCTGTGCGAGGGCCACCAAGGGAGGTTTGAGGCCAGGCACGCGTTTTGGGTCTGGCACCTTTGGCCTGGGAGCAGGGGCTCGACGTTTGCAGTTTTGAGGGTGAATGCTGATTTTGGCCGAGGGTAGAGTGACGTAAGGTGCTATGTGGAGGCCTTGCTCGGCTCGGCGAGCCCGCAGCCCCAGTGTGCGTGGGGCTGTGCGAGGGCCACCAAGGGAGGTTTGAGGCCAGGCACGCGTTTTGGGTCTGGCACCTTTGGCCTGGGAGCAGGGGCTCGACGTTTGCAGTTTTGAGGGTGAATGCTGATTTTGGCCGAGGGTAGAGTGACGTAAGGTGCTATGTGGAGGCCTTGCTCGGCTCGGCGAGCCCGCAGCCCCAGTGTGCGTGGGGCTGTGCGAGGGCCACCAAGGGAGGTTTGAGGCCAGGCACGCGTTTTGGGTCTGGCACCTTTGGCCTGGGAGCAGGGGCTCGACGTTTGCAGTTTTGAGGGTGAATGCTGATTTTGGCCGAGGGTAGAGTGACGTAAGGTGCTATGTGGAGGCCTTGCTCGGCTCGGCGAGCCCGCAGCCCCAGTGTGCGTGGGGCTGTGCGAGGGCCACCAAGGGAGGTTTGAGGCCAGGCACGCGTTTTGGGTCTGGCACCTTTGGCCTGGGAGCAGGGGCTCGACGTTTGGAGTTTTGAGGGTGAATGCTGATTTTGGCCGAGGGTAGAGTGACGTAAGGTGCTATGTGGAGGCCTTGCTCGGCTCGGCGAGCCCGCAGCCCCAGTGTGCGTGGGGCTGTGCGAGGGCCACCAAGGGAGGTTTGAGGCCAGGCACGCGTTTTGGGTCTGGCACCTTTGGCCTGGGAGCAGGGGCTCGACGTTTGGAGTTTTGAGGGTGAATGCTGATTTTGGCCGAGGGTAGAGTGACGTAAGGTGCTATGTGGAGGCCTTGCTCGGCTCGGCGAGCCCGCAGCCCCAGTGTGCGTGGGGCTGTGCGAGGGCCACCAAGGGAGGTTTGAGGCCAGGCACGCGTTTTGGGTCTGGCACCTTTGGCCTGGGAGCAGGGGCTCGACGTTTGGAGTTTTGAGGGTGAATGCTGATTTTGGCCGAGGGTAGAGTGACGTAAGGTGCTATGTGGAGGCCTTGCTGGGCTCGGCGAGCCCGCAGCCCCAGTGTGCGTGGGGCTGTGCGAGGGCCACCAAGGGAGGTTTGAGGCCAGGCACGCGTTTTGGGTCTGGCACCTTTGGCCTGGGAGCAGGGGCTCGACGTTTGCAGTTTTGAGGGTGAATGCTGATTTTGGCCGAGGGTAGAGTGACGTAAGGTGCTATGTGGAGGCCTTGCTCGGCTCGGCGAGCCCGCAGCCCCCGTGTGCGTGGGGCTGTGCGAGGGCCACCAAGGGAGGTTTGAGGCCAGGCACGCGTTTTGGGTCTGGCACCTTTGGCCTGGGAGCAGGGGCTCGACGTTTGCAGTTTTGAGGGTGAATGCTGATTTTGGCCGAGGGTAGAGTGACGTAAGGTGCTATGTGGAGGCCTTGCTCGGCTCGGCGAGCCCGCAGCCCCAGTGTGCGTGGGGCTGTGCGAGGGCCACCAAGGGAGGTTTGAGGCCAGGCACGCGTTTTGGGTCTGGCACCTTTGGCCTGGGAGCAGGGGCTCGACGTTTGCAGTTTTGAGGGTGAATGCTGATTTTGGCCGAGGGTAGAGTGACGTAAGGTGCTATGTGGAGGCCTTGCTCGGCTCGGCGAGCCCGCAGCCCCAGTGTGCGTGGGGCTGTGCGAGGGCCACCAAGGGAGGTTTGAGGCCAGGCACGCGTTTTGGGTCTGGCACCTTTGGCCTGGGAGCAGGGGCTCGACGTTTGCAGTTTTGAGGGTGAATGCTGATTTTGGCCGAGGGTAGAGTGACGTAAGGTGCTATGTGGAGGCCTTGCTCGGCTCGGCGAGCCCGCAGCCCCAGTGTGCGTGGGGCTGTGCGAGGGCCACCAAGGGAGGTTTGAGGCCAGGCACGCGTTTTGGGTCTGGCACCTTTGGCCTGGGAGCAGGGGCTCGACGTTTGCAGTTTTGAGGGTGAATGCTGATTTTGGCCGAGGGTAGAGTGACGTAAGGTGCTATGTGGAGGCCTTGCTCGGCTCGGCGAGCCCGCAGCCCCAGTGTGCGTGGGGCTGTGCGAGGGCCACCAAGGGAGGTTTGAGGCCAGGCACGCGTTTTGGGTCTGGCACCTTTGGCCTGGGAGCAGGGGCTCGACGTTTGCAGTTTTGAGGGTGAATGCTGATTTTGGCCGAGGGTAGAGTGACGTAAGGTGCTATGTGGAGGCCTTGCTCGGCTCGGCGAGCCCGCAGCCCCAGTGTGCGTGGGGCTGTGCGAGGGCCACCAAGGGAGGTTTGAGGCCAGGCACGCGTTTTGGGTCTGGCACCTTTGGCCTGGGAGCAGGGGCTCGACGTTTGCAGTTTTGAGGGTGAATGCTGATTTTGGCCGAGGGTAGAGTGACGTAAGGTGCTATGTGGAGGCCTTGCTCGGCTCGGCGAGCCCGCAGCCCCAGTGTGCGTGGGGCTGTGCGAGGGCCACCAAGGGAGGTTTGAGGCCAGGCACGCGTTTTGGGTCTGGCACCTTTGGCCTGGGAGCAGGGGCTCGACGTTTGCAGTTTTGAGGGTGAATGCTGATTTTGGCCGAGGGTAGAGTGACGTAAGGTGCTATGTGGAGGCCTTGCTCGGCTCGGCGAGCCCGCAGCCCCAGTGTGCGTGGGGCTGTGCGAGGGCCACCAAGGGAGGTTTGAGGCCAGGCACGCGTTTTGGGTCTGGCACCTTTGGCCTGGGAGCAGGGGCTCGACGTTTGCAGTTTTGAGGGTGAATGCTGATTTTGGCCGAGGGTAGAGTGACGTAAGGTGCTATGTGGAGGCCTTGCTCGGCTCGGCGAGCCCGCAGCCCCAGTGTGCGTGGGGCTGTGCGAGGGCCACCAAGGGAGGTTTGAGGCCAGGCACGCGTTTTGGGTCTGGCACCTTTGGCCTGGGAGCAGGGGCTCGACGTTTGCAGTTTTGAGGGTGAATGCTGATTTTGGCCGAGGGTAGAGTGACGTAAGGTGCTATGTGGAGGCCTTGCTCGGCTCGGCGAGCCCGCAGCCCCAGTGTGCGTGGGGCTGTGCGAGGGCCACCAAGGGAGGTTTGAGGCCAGGCACGCGTTTTGGGTCTGGCACCTTTGGCCTGGGAGCAGGGGCTCGACGTTTGGAGTTTTGAGGGTGAATGCTGATTTTGGCCGAGGGTAGAGTGACGTAAGGTGCTATGTGGAGGCCTTGCTCGGCTCGGCGAGCCCGCAGCCCCAGTGTGCGTGGGGCTGTGCGAGGGCCACCAAGGGAGGTTTGAGGCCAGGCACGCGTTTTGGGTCTGGCACCTTTGGCCTGGGAGCAGGGGCTCGACGTTTGCAGTTTTGAGGGTGAATGCTGATTTTGGCCGAGGGTAGAGTGACGTAAGGTGCTATGTGGAGGCCTTGCTCGGCTCGGCGAGCCCGCAGCCCCAGTGTGCGTGGGGCTGTGCGAGGACCACCAAGGGAGGTTTGAGGCCAGGCACGCGTTTTGGGTCTGGCACCTTTGGCCTGGGAGCAGGGGCTCGACGTTTGCAGTTTTGAGGGTGAATGCTGATTTTGGCCGAGGGTAGAGTGACGTAAGGTGCTATGTGGAGGCCTTGCTCGGCTCGGCGAGCCCGCAGCCCCAGTGTGCGTGGGGCTGTGCGAGGGCCACCAAGGGAGGTTTGAGGCCAGGCACGCGTTTTGGGTCTGGCACCTTTGGCCTGGGAGCAGGGGCTCGACGTTTGCAGTTTTGAGGGTGAATGCTGATTTTGGCCGAGGGTAGAGTGACGTAAGGCGCTATGTGGAGGCCTTGCTCGGCTCGGCGAGCCCGCAGCCCCAGTGTGCGTGGGGCTGTGCGAGGGCCACCAAGGGAGGTTTGAGGCCAGGCACGCGTTTTGGGTCTGGCACCTTTGGCCTGGGAGCAGGGGCTCGACGTTTGGAGTTTTGAGGGTGAATGCTGATTTTGGCCGAGGGTAGAGTGACGTAAGGTGCTATGTGGAGGCCTTGCTCGGCTCGGCGAGCCCGCAGCCCCAGTGTGCGTGGGGCTGTGCGAGGGCCACCAAGGGAGGTTTGAGGCCAGGCACGCGTTTTGGGTCTGGCACCTTTGGCCTGGGAGCAGGGGCTCGACGTTTGCAGTTTTGAGGGTGAATGCTGATTTTGGCCGAGGGTAGAGTGACGTAAGGTGCTATGTGGAGGCCTTGCTCGGCTCGGCGAGCCCGCAGCCCCAGTGTGCGTGGGGCTGTGCGAGGGCCACCAAGGGAGGTTTGAGGCCAGGCACGCGTTTTGGGTCTGGCACCTTTGGCCTGGGAGCAGGGGCTCGACGTTTGCAGTTTTGAGGGTGAATGCTGATTTTGGCCGAGGGTAGAGTGACGTAAGGTGCTATGTGGAGGCCTTGCTCGGCTCGGCGAGCCCGCAGCCCCAGTGTGCGTGGGGCTGTGCGAGGGCCACCAAGGGAGGTTTGAGGCCAGGCACGCGTTTTGGGTCTGGCACCTTTGGCCTGGGAGCAGGGGCTCGACGTTTGCAGTTTTGAGGGTGAATGCTGATTTTGGCCGAGGGTAGAGTGACGTAAGGCGCTATGTGGAGGCCTTGCTCGGCTCGGCGAGCCCGCAGCCCCAGTGTGCGTGGGGCTGTGCGAGGGCCACCAAGGGAGGTTTGAGGCCAGGCACGCGTTTTGGGTCTGGCACCTTTGGCCTGGGAGCAGGGGCTCGACGTTTGCAGTTTTGAGGGTGAATGCTGATTTTGGCCGAGGGTAGAGTGACGTAAGGTGCTATGTGGAGGCCTTGCTCGGCTCGGCGAGCCCGCAGCCCCAGTGTGCGTGGGGCTGTGCGAGGGCCACCAAGGGAGGTTTGAGGCCAGGCACGCGTTTTGGGTCTGGCACCTTTGGCCTGGGAGCAGGGGCTCGACGTTTGCAGTTTTGAGGGTGAATGCTGATTTTGGCCGAGGGTAGAGTGACGTAAGGTGCTATGTGGAGGCCTTGCTCGGCTCGGCGAGCCCGCAGCCCCAGTGTGCGTGGGGCTGTGCGAGGGCCACCAAGGGAGGTTTGAGGCCAGGCACGCGTTTTGGGTCTGGCACCTTTGGCCTGGGAGCAGGGGCTCGACGTTTGCAGTTTTGAGGGTGAATGCTGATTTTGGCCGAGGGTAGAGTGACGTAAGGTGCTATGTGGAGGCCTTGCTCGGCTCGGCGAGCCCGCAGCCCCAGTGTGCGTGGGGCTGTGCGAGGGCCACCAAGGGAGGTTTGAGGCCAGGCACGCGTTTTGGGTCTGGCACCTTTGGCCTGGGAGCAGGGGCTCGACGTTTGCAGTTTTGAGGGTGAATGCTGATTTTGGCCGAGGGTAGAGTGACGTAAGGTGCTATGTGGAGGCCTTGCTCGGCTCGGCGAGCCCGCAGCCCCAGTGTGCGTGGGGCTGTGCGAGGGCCACCAAGGGAGGTTTGAGGCCAGGCACGCGTTTTGGGTCTGGCACCTTTGGCCTGGGAGCAGGGGCTCGACGTTTGCAGTTTTGAGGGTGAATGCTGATTTTGGCCGAGGGTAGAGTGACGTAAGGTGCTATGTGGAGGCCTTGCTCGGCTCGGCGAGCCCGCAGCCCCAGTGTGCGTGGGGCTGTGCGAGGGCCACCAAGGGAGGTTTGAGGCCAGGCACGCGTTTTGGGTCTGGCACCTTTGGCCTGGGAGCAGGGGCTCGACGTTTGCAGTTTTGAGGGTGAATGCTGATTTTGGCCGAGGGTAGAGTGACGTAAGGTGCTATGTGGAGGCCTTGCTCGGCTCGGCGAGCCCGCAGCCCCAGTGTGCGTGGGGCTGTGCGAGGGCCACCAAGGGAGGTTTGAGGCCAGGCACGCGTTTTGGGTCTGGCACCTTTGGCCTGGGAGCAGGGGCTCGACGTTTGCAGTTTTGAGGGTGAATGCTGATTTTGGCCGAGGGTAGAGTGACGTAAGGTGCTATGTGGAGGCCTTGCTCGGCTCGGCGAGCCCGCAGCCCCAGTGTGCGTGGGGCTGTGCGAGGGCCACCAAGGGAGGTTTGAGGCCAGGCACGCGTTTTGGGTCTGGCACCTTTGGCCTGGGAGCAGGGGCTCGACGTTTGCAGTTTTGAGGGTGAATGCTGATTTTGGCCGAGGGTAGAGTGACGTAAGGTGCTATGTGGAGGCCTTGCTCGGCTCGGCGAGCCCGCAGCCCCAGTGTGCGTGGGGCTGTGCGAGGGCCACCAAGGGAGGTTTGAGGCCAGGCACGCGTTTTGGGTCTGGCACCTTTGGCCTGGGAGCAGGGGCTCGACGTTTGCAGTTTTGAGGGTGAATGCTGATTTTGGCCGAGGGTAGAGTGACGTAAGGTGCTATGTGGAGGCCTTGCTCGGCTCGGCGAGCCCGCAGCCCCAGTGTGCGTGGGGCTGTGCGAGGGCCACCAAGGGAGGTTTGAGGCCAGGCACGCGTTTTGGGTCTGGCACCTTTGGCCTGGGAGCAGGGGCTCGACGTTTGCAGTTTTGAGGGTGAATGCTGATTTTGGCCGAGGGTAGAGTGACGTAAGGTGCTATGTGGAGGCCTTGCTCGGCTCGGCGAGCCCGCAGCCCCAGTGTGCGTGGGGCTGTGCGAGGGCCACCAAGGGAGGTTTGAGGCCAGGCACGCGTTTTGGGTCTGGCACCTTTGGCCTGGGAGCAGGGGCTCGACGTTTGCAGTTTTGAGGGTGAATGCTGATTTTGGCCGAGGGTAGAGTGACGTAAGGTGCTATGTGGAGGCCTTGCTCGGCTCGGCGAGCCCGCAGCCCCAGTGTGCGTGGGGCTGTGCGAGGGCCACCAAGGGAGGTTTGAGGCCAGGCACGCGTTTTGGGTCTGGCACCTTTGGCCTGGGAGCAGGGGCTCGACGTTTGCAGTTTTGAGGGTGAATGCTGATTTTGGCCGAGGGTAGAGTGACGTAAGGTGCTATGTGGAGGCCTTGCTCGGCTCGGCGAGCCCGCAGCCCCAGTGTGCGTGGGGCTGTGCGAGGGCCACCAAGGGAGGTTTGAGGCCAGGCACGCGTTTTGGGTCTGGCACCTTTGGCCTGGGAGCAGGGGCTCGACGTTTGCAGTTTTGAGGGTGAATGCTGATTTTGGCCGAGGGTAGAGTGACGTAAGGTGCTATGTGGAGGCCTTGCTCGGCTCGGCGAGCCCGCAGCCCCAGTGTGCGTGGGGCTGTGCGAGGGCCACCAAGGGAGGTTTGAGGCCAGGCACGCGTTTTGGGTCTGGCACCTTTGGCCTGGGAGCAGGGGCTCGACGTTTGCAGTTTTGAGGGTGAATGCTGATTTTGGCCGAGGGTAGAGTGACGTAAGGTGCTATGTGGAGGCCTTGCTCGGCTCGGCGAGCCCGCAGCCCCAGTGTGCGTGGGGCTGTGCGAGGGCCACCAAGGGAGGTTTGAGGCCAGGCACGCGTTTTGGGTCTGGCACCTTTGGCCTGGGAGCAGGGGCTCGACGTTTGCAGTTTTGAGGGTGAATGCTGATTTTGGCCGAGGGTAGAGTGACGTAAGGTGCTATGTGGAGGCCTTGCTCGGCTCGGCGAGCCCGCAGCCCCAGTGTGCGTGGGGCTGTGCGAGGGCCACCAAGGGAGGTTTGAGGCCAGGCACGCGTTTTGGGTCTGGCACCTTTGGCCTGGGAGCAGGGGCTCGACGTTTGCAGTTTTGAGGGTGAATGCTGATTTTGGCCGAGGGTAGAGTGACGTAAGGTGCTATGTGGAGGCCTTGCTCGGCTCGGCGAGCCCGCAGCCCCAGTGTGCGTGGGGCTGTGCGAGGGCCACCAAGGGAGGTTTGAGGCCAGGCACGCGTTTTGGGTCTGGCACCTTTGGCCTGGGAGCAGGGGCTCGACGTTTGCAGTTTTGAGGGTGAATGCTGATTTTGGCCGAGGGTAGAGTGACGTAAGGTGCTATGTGGAGGCCTTGCTCGGCTCGGCGAGCCCGCAGCCCCAGTGTGCGTGGGGCTGTGCGAGGGCCACCAAGGGAGGTTTGAGGCCAGGCACGCGTTTTGGGTCTGGCACCTTTGGCCTGGGAGCAGGGGCTCGACGTTTGCAGTTTTGAGGGTGAATGCTGATTTTGGCCGAGGGTAGAGTGACGTAAGGTGCTATGTGGAGGCCTTGCTCGGCTCGGCGAGCCCGCAGCCCCAGTGTGCGTGGGGCTGTGCGAGGGCCACCAAGGGAGGTTTGAGGCCAGGCACGCGTTTTGGGTCTGGCACCTTTGGCCTGGGAGCAGGGGCTCGACGTTTGCAGTTTTGAGGGTGAATGCTGATTTTGGCCGAGGGTAGAGTGACGTAAGGTGCTATGTGGAGGCCTTGCTCGGCTCGGCGAGCCCGCAGCCCCAGTGTGCGTGGGGCTGTGCGAGGGCCACCAAGGGAGGTTTGAGGCCAGGCACGCGTTTTGGGTCTGGCACCTTTGGCCTGGGAGCAGGGGCTCGACGTTTGCAGTTTTGAGGGTGAATGCTGATTTTGGCCGAGGGTAGAGTGACGTAAGGTGCTATGTGGAGGCCTTGCTCGGCTCGGCGAGCCCGCAGCCCCAGTGTGCGTGGGGCTGTGCGAGGGCCACCAAGGGAGGTTTGAGGCCAGGCACGCGTTTTGGGTCTGGCACCTTTGGCCTGGGAGCAGGGGCTCGACGTTTGCAGTTTTGAGGGTGAATGCTGATTTTGGCCGAGGGTAGAGTGACGTAAGGTGCTATGTGGAGGCCTTGCTCGGCTCGGCGAGCCCGCAGCCCCAGTGTGCGTGGGGCTGTGCGAGGGCCACCAAGGGAGGTTTGAGGCCAGGCACGCGTTTTGGGTCTGGCACCTTTGGCCTGGGAGCAGGGGCTCGACGTTTGCAGTTTTGAGGGTGAATGCTGATTTTGGCCGAGGGTAGAGTGACGTAAGGTGCTATGTGGAGGCCTTGCTCGGCTCGGCGAGCCCGCAGCCCCAGTGTGCGTGGGGCTGTGCGAGGGCCACCAAGGGGGGTTTGAGGCCAGGCACGCGTTTTGGGTCTGGCACCTTTGGCCTGGGAGCAGGGGCTCGACGTTTGCAGTTTTGAGGGTGAATGCTGATTTTGGCCGAGGGTAGAGTGACGTAAGGTGCTATGTGGAGGCCTTGCTCGGCTCGGCGAGCCCGCAGCCCCAGTGTGCGTGGGGCTGTGCGAGGGCCACCAAGGGAGGTTTGAGGCCAGGCACGCGTTTTGGGTCTGGCACCTTTGGCCTGGGAGCAGGGGCTCGACGTTTGCAGTTTTGAGGGTGAATGCTGATTTTGGCCGAGGGTAGAGTGACGTAAGGTGCTATGTGGAGGCCTTGCTCGGCTCGGCGAGCCCGCAGCCCCAGTGTGCGTGGGGCTGTGCGAGGGCCACCAAGGGAGGTTTGAGGCCAGGCACGCGTTTTGGGTCTGGCACCTTTGGCCTGGGAGCAGGGGCTCGACGTTTGCAGTTTTGAGGGTGAATGCTGATTTTGGCCGAGGGTAGAGTGACGTAAGGTGCTATGTGGAGGCCTTGCTCGGCTCGGCGAGCCCGCAGCCCCAGTGTGCGTGGGGCTGTGCGAGGGCCACCAAGGGAGGTTTGAGGCCAGGCACGCGTTTTGGGTCTGGCACCTTTGGCCTGGGAGCAGGGGCTCGACGTTTGCAGTTTTGAGGGTGAATGCTGATTTTGGCCGAGGGTAGAGTGACGTAAGGTGCTATGTGGAGGCCTTGCTCGGCTCGGCGAGCCCGCAGCCCCAGTGTGCGTGGGGCTGTGCGAGGGCCACCAAGGGAGGTTTGAGGCCAGGCACGCGTTTTGGGTCTGGCACCTTTGGCCTGGGAGCAGGGGCTCGACGTTTGCAGTTTTGAGGGTGAATGCTGATTTTGGCCGAGGGTAGAGTGACGTAAGGTGCTATGTGGAGGCCTTGCTCGGCTCGGCGAGCCCGCAGCCCCAGTGTGCGTGGGGCTGTGCGAGGGCCACCAAGGGAGGTTTGAGGCCAGGCACGCGTTTTGGGTCTGGCACCTTTGGCCTGGGAGCAGGGGCTCGACGTTTGCAGTTTTGAGGGTGAATGCTGATTTTGGCCGAGGGTAGAGTGACGTAAGGTGCTATGTGGAGGCCTTGCTCGGCTCGGCGAGCCCGCAGCCCCAGTGTGCGTGGGGCTGTGCGAGGGCCACCAAGGGAGGTTTGAGGCCAGGCACGCGTTTTGGGTCTGGCACCTTTGGCCTGGGAGCAGGGGCTCGACGTTTGCAGTTTTGAGGGTGAATGCTGATTTTGGCCGAGGGTAGAGTGACGTAAGGTGCTATGTGGAGGCCTTGCTCGGCTCGGCGAGCCCGCAGCCCCAGTGTGCGTGGGGCTGTGCGAGGGCCACCAAGGGAGGTTTGAGGCCAGGCACGCGTTTTGGGTCTGGCACCTTTGGCCTGGGAGCAGGGGCTCGACGTTTGCAGTTTTGAGGGTGAATGCTGATTTTGGCCGAGGGTAGAGTGACGTAAGGTGCTATGTGGAGGCCTTGCTCGGCTCGGCGAGCCCGCAGCCCCAGTGTGCGTGGGGCTGTGCGAGGGCCACCAAGGGAGGTTTGAGGCCAGGCACGCGTTTTGGGTCTGGCACCTTTGGCCTGGGAGCAGGGGCTCGACGTTTGCAGTTTTGAGGGTGAATGCTGATTTTGGCCGAGGGTAGAGTGACGTAAGGTGCTATGTGGAGGCCTTGCTCGGCTCGGCGAGCCCGCAGCCCCAGTGTGCGTGGGGCTGTGCGAGGGCCACCAAGGGAGGTTTGAGGCCAGGCACGCGTTTTGGGTCTGGCACCTTTGGCCTGGGAGCAGGGGCTCGACGTTTGCAGTTTTGAGGGTGAATGCTGATTTTGGCCGAGGGTAGAGTGACGTAAGGTGCTATGTGGAGGCCTTGCTCGGCTCGGCGAGCCCGCAGCCCCAGTGTGCGTGGGGCTGTGCGAGGGCCACCAAGGGAGGTTTGAGGCCAGGCACGCGTTTTGGGTCTGGCACCTTTGGCCTGGGAGCAGGGGCTCGACGTTTGCAGTTTTGAGGGTGAATGCTGATTTTGGCCGAGGGTAGAGTGACGTAAGGTGCTATGTGGAGGCCTTGCTCGGCTCGGCGAGCCCGCAGCCCCAGTGTGCGTGGGGCTGTGCGAGGGCCACCAAGGGAGGTTTGAGGCCAGGCACGCGTTTTGGGTCTGGCACCTTTGGCCTGGGAGCAGGGGCTCGACGTTTGCAGTTTTGAGGGTGAATGCTGATTTTGGCCGAGGGTAGAGTGACGTAAGGTGCTATGTGGAGGCCTTGCTCGGCTCGGCGAGCCCGCAGCCCCAGTGTGCGTGGGGCTGTGCGAGGGCCACCAAGGGAGGTTTGAGGCCAGGCACGCGTTTTGGGTCTGGCACCTTTGGCCTGGGAGCAGGGGCTCGACGTTTGCAGTTTTGAGGGTGAATGCTGATTTTGGCCGAGGGTAGAGTGACGTAAGGTGCTATGTGGAGGCCTTGCTCGGCTCGGCGAGCCCGCAGCCCCAGTGTGCGTGGGGCTGTGCGAGGGCCACCAAGGGAGGTTTGAGGCCAGGCACGCGTTTTGGGTCTGGCACCTTTGGCCTGGGAGCAGGGGCTCGACGTTTGCAGTTTTGAGGGTGAATGCTGATTTTGGCCGAGGGTAGAGTGACGTAAGGTGCTATGTGGAGGCCTTGCTCGGCTCGGCGAGCCCGCAGCCCCAGTGTGCGTGGGGCTGTGCGAGGGCCACCAAGGGAGGTTTGAGGCCAGGCACGCGTTTTGGGTCTGGCACCTTTGGCCTGGGAGCAGGGGCTCGACGTTTGCAGTTTTGAGGGTGAATGCTGATTTTGGCCGAGGGTAGAGTGACGTAAGGTGCTATGTGGAGGCCTTGCTCGGCTCGGCGAGCCCGCAGCCCCAGTGTGCGTGGGGCTGTGCGAGGGCCACCAAGGGAGGTTTGAGGCCAGGCACGCGTTTTGGGTCTGGCACCTTTGGCCTGGGAGCAGGGGCTCGACGTTTGCAGTTTTGAGGGTGAATGCTGATTTTGGCCGAGGGTAGAGTGACGTAAGGTGCTATGTGGAGGCCTTGCTCGGCTCGGCGAGCCCGCAGCCCCAGTGTGCGTGGGGCTGTGCGAGGGCCACCAAGGGAGGTTTGAGGCCAGGCACGCGTTTTGGGTCTGGCACCTTTGGCCTGGGAGCAGGGGCTCGACGTTTGCAGTTTTGAGGGTGAATGCTGATTTTGGCCGAGGGTAGAGTGACGTAAGGTGCTATGTGGAGGCCTTGCTCGGCTCGGCGAGCCCGCAGCCCCAGTGTGCGTGGGGCTGTGCGAGGGCCACCAAGGGAGGTTTGAGGCCAGGCACGCGTTTTGGGTCTGGCACCTTTGGCCTGGGAGCAGGGGCTCGACGTTTGCAGTTTTGAGGGTGAATGCTGATTTTGGCCGAGGGTAGAGTGACGTAAGGTGCTATGTGGAGGCCTTGCTCGGCTCGGCGAGCCCGCAGCCCCAGTGTGCGTGGGGCTGTGCGAGGGCCACCAAGGGAGGTTTGAGGCCAGGCACGCGTTTTGGGTCTGGCACCTTTGGCCTGGGAGCAGGGGCTCGACGTTTGCAGTTTTGAGGGTGAATGCTGATTTTGGCCGAGGGTAGAGTGACGTAAGGTGCTATGTGGAGGCCTTGCTCGGCTCGGCGAGCCCGCAGCCCCAGTGTGCGTGGGGCTGTGCGAGGGCCACCAAGGGAGGTTTGAGGCCAGGCACGCGTTTTGGGTCTGGCACCTTTGGCCTGGGAGCAGGGGCTCGACGTTTGCAGTTTTGAGGGTGAATGCTGATTTTGGCCGAGGGTAGAGTGACGTAAGGTGCTATGTGGAGGCCTTGCTCGGCTCGGCGAGCCCGCAGCCCCAGTGTGCGTGGGGCTGTGCGAGGGCCACCAAGGGAGGTTTGAGGCCAGGCACGCGTTTTGGGTCTGGCACCTTTGGCCTGGGAGCAGGGGCTCGACGTTTGCAGTTTTGAGGGTGAATGCTGATTTTGGCCGAGGGTAGAGTGACGTAAGGTGCTATGTGGAGGCCTTGCTCGGCTCGGCGAGCCCGCAGCCCCAGTGTGCGTGGGGCTGTGCGAGGGCCACCAAGGGAGGTTTGAGGCCAGGCACGCGTTTTGGGTCTGGCACCTTTGGCCTGGGAGCAGGGGCTCGACGTTTGCAGTTTTGAGGGTGAATGCTGATTTTGGCCGAGGGTAGAGTGACGTAAGGTGCTATGTGGAGGCCTTGCTCGGCTCGGCGAGCCCGCAGCCCCAGTGTGCGTGGGGCTGTGCGAGGGCCACCAAGGGAGGTTTGAGGCCAGGCACGCGTTTTGGGTCTGGCACCTTTGGCCTGGGAGCAGGGGCTCGACGTTTGCAGTTTTGAGGGTGAATGCTGATTTTGGCCGAGGGTAGAGTGACGTAAGGTGCTATGTGGAGGCCTTGCTCGGCTCGGCGAGCCCGCAGCCCCAGTGTGCGTGGGGCTGTGCGAGGGCCACCAAGGGAGGTTTGAGGCCAGGCACGCGTTTTGGGTCTGGCACCTTTGGCCTGGGAGCAGGGGCTCGACGTTTGCAGTTTTGAGGGTGAATGCTGATTTTGGCCGAGGGTAGAGTGACGTAAGGTGCTATGTGGAGGCCTTGCTCGGCTCGGCAAGCCCGCAGCCCCAGTGTGCGTGGGGCTGTGCGAGGGCCACCAAGGGAGGTTTGAGGCCAGGCACGCGTTTTGGGTCTGGCACCTTTGGCCTGGGAGCAGGGGCTCGACGTTTGCAGTTTTGAGGGTGAATGCTGATTTTGGCCGAGGGTAGAGTGACGTAAGGTGCTATGTGGAGGCCTTGCTCGGCTCGGCGAGCCCGCAGCCCCAGTGTGCGTGGGGCTGTGCGAGGGCCACCAAGGGAGGTTTGAGGCCAGGCACGCGTTTTGGGTCTGGCACCTTTGGCCTGGGAGCAGGGGCTCGACGTTTGCAGTTTTGAGGGTGAATGCTGATTTTGGCCGAGGGTAGAGTGACGTAAGGTGCTATGTGGAGGCCTTGCTCGGCTCGGCGAGCCCGCAGCCCCAGTGTGCGTGGGGCTGTGCGAGGGCCACCAAGGGAGGTTTGAGGCCAGGCACGCGTTTTGGGTCTGGCACCTTTGGCCTGGGAGCAGGGGCTCGACGTTTGCAGTTTTGAGGGTGAATGCTGATTTTGGCCGAGGGTAGAGTGACGTAAGGTGCTATGTGGAGGCCTTGCTCGGCTCGGCGAGCCCGCAGCCCCAGTGTGCGTGGGGCTGTGCGAGGGCCACCAAGGGAGGTTTGAGGCCAGGCACGCGTTTTGGGTCTGGCACCTTTGGCCTGGGAGCAGGGGCTCGACGTTTGCAGGTTTGAGGGTGAATGCTGATTTTGGCCGAGGGTAGAGTGACGTAAGGTGCTATGTGGAGGCCTTGCTCGGCTCGGCGAGCCCGCAGCCCCAGTGTGCGTGGGGCTGTGCGAGGGCCACCAAGGGAGGTTTGAGGCCAGGCACGCGTTTTGGGTCTGGCACCTTTGGCCTGGGAGCAGGGGCTCGACGTTTGCAGTTTTGAGGGTGAATGCTGATTTTGGCCGAGGGTAGAGTGACGTAAGGTGCTATGTGGAGGCCTTGCTCGGCTCGGCGAGCCCGCAGCCCCAGTGTGCGTGGGGCTGTGCGAGGGCCACCAAGGGAGGTTTGAGGCCAGGCACGCGTTTTGGGTCTGGCACCTTTGGCCTGGGAGCAGGGGCTCGACGTTTGCAGTTTTGAGGGTGAATGCTGATTTTGGCCGAGGGTAGAGTGACGTAAGGTGCTATGTGGAGGCCTTGCTCGGCTCGGCGAGCCCGCAGCCCCAGTGTGCGTGGGGCTGTGCGAGGGCCACCAAGGGAGGTTTGAGGCCAGGCACGCGTTTTGGGTCTGGCACCTTTGGCCTGGGAGCAGGGGCTCGACGTTTGCAGTTTTGAGGGTGAATGCTGATTTTGGCCGAGGGTAGAGTGACGTAAGGTGCTATGTGGAGGCCTTGCTCGGCTCGGCGAGCCCGCAGCCCCAGTGTGCGTGGGGCTGTGCGAGGGCCACCAAGGGAGGTTTGAGGCCAGGCACGCGTTTTGGGTCTGGCACCTTTGGCCTGGGAGCAGGGGCTCGACGTTTGCAGTTTTGAGGGTGAATGCTGATTTTGGCCGAGGGTAGAGTGACGTAAGGTGCTATGTGGAGGCCTTGCTCGGCTCGGCGAGCCCGCAGCCCCAGTGTGCGTGGGGCTGTGCGAGGGCCACCAAGGGAGGTTTGAGGCCAGGCACGCGTTTTGGGTCTGGCACCTTTGGCCTGGGAGCAGGGGCTCGACGTTTGCAGTTTTGAGGGTGAATGCTGATTTTGGCCGAGGGTAGAGTGACGTAAGGTGCTATGTGGAGGCCTTGCTCGGCTCGGCGAGCCCGCAGCCCCAGTGTGCGTGGGGCTGTGCGAGGGCCACCAAGGGAGGTTTGAGGCCAGGCACGCGTTTTGGGTCTGGCACCTTTGGCCTGGGAGCAGGGGCTCGACGTTTGCAGTTTTGAGGGTGAATGCTGATTTTGGCCGAGGGTAGAGTGACGTAAGGTGCTATGTGGAGGCCTTGCTCGGCTCGGCGAGCCCGCAGCCCCAGTGTGCGTGGGGCTGTGCGAGGGCCACCAAGGGAGGTTTGAGGCCAGGCACGCGTTTTGGGTCTGGCACCTTTGGCCTGGGAGCAGGGGCTCGACGTTTGCAGTTTTGAGGGTGAATGCTGATTTTGGCCGAGGGTAGAGTGACGTAAGGTGCTATGTGGAGGCCTTGCTCGGCTCGGCGAGCCCGCAGCCCCAGTGTGCGTGGGGCTGTGCGAGGGCCACCAAGGGAGGTTTGAGGCCAGGCACGCGTTTTGGGTCTGGCACCTTTGGCCTGGGAGCAGGGGCTCGACGTTTGCAGTTTTGAGGGTGAATGCTGATTTTGGCCGAGGGTAGAGTGACGTAAGGTGCTATGTGGAGGCCTTGCTCGGCTCGGCGAGCCCGCAGCCCCAGTGTGCGTGGGGCTGTGCGAGGGCCACCAAGGGAGGTTTGAGGCCAGGCACGCGTTTTGGGTCTGGCACCTTTGGCCTGGGAGCAGGGGCTCGACGTTTGCAGTTTTGAGGGTGAATGCTGATTTTGGCCGAGGGTAGAGTGACGTAAGGTGCTATGTGGAGGCCTTGCTCGGCTCGGCGAGCCCGCAGCCCCAGTGTGCGTGGGGCTGTGCGAGGGCCACCAAGGGAGGTTTGAGGCCAGGCACGCGTTTTGGGTCTGGCACCTTTGGCCTGGGAGCAGGGGCTCGACGTTTGCAGTTTTGAGGGTGAATGCTGATTTTGGCCGAGGGTAGAGTGACGTAAGGTGCTATGTGGAGGCCTTGCTCGGCTCGGCGAGCCCGCAGCCCCAGTGTGCGTGGGGCTGTGCGAGGGCCACCAAGGGAGGTTTGAGGCCAGGCACGCGTTTTGGGTCTGGCACCTTTGGCCTGGGAGCAGGGGCTCGACGTTTGCAGTTTTGAGGGTGAATGCTGATTTTGGCCGAGGGTAGAGTGACGTAAGGTGCTATGTGGAGGCCTTGCTCGGCTCGGCGAGCCCGCAGCCCCAGTGTGCGTGGGGCTGTGCGAGGGCCACCAAGGGAGGTTTGAGGCCAGGCACGCGTTTTGGGTCTGGCACCTTTGGCCTGGGAGCAGGGGCTCGACGTTTGCAGTTTTGAGGGTGAATGCTGATTTTGGCCGAGGGTAGAGTGACGTAAGGTGCTATGTGGAGGCCTTGCTCGGCTCGGCGAGCCCGCAGCCCCAGTGTGCGTGGGGCTGTGCGAGGGCCACCAAGGGAGGTTTGAGGCCAGGCACGCGTTTTGGGTCTGGCACCTTTGGCCTGGGAGCAGGGGCTCGACGTTTGCAGTTTTGAGGGTGAATGCTGATTTTGGCCGAGGGTAGAGTGACGTAAGGTGCTATGTGGAGGCCTTGCTCGGCTCGGCGAGCCCGCAGCCCCAGTGTGCGTGGGGCTGTGCGAGGGCCACCAAGGGAGGTTTGAGGCCAGGCACGCGTTTTGGGTCTGGCACCTTTGGCCTGGGAGCAGGGGCTCGACGTTTGCAGTTTTGAGGGTGAATGCTGATTTTGGCCGAGGGTAGAGTGACGTAAGGTGCTATGTGGAGGCCTTGCTCGGCTCGGCAAGCCCGCAGCCCCAGTGTGCGTGGGGCTGTGCGAGGGCCACCAAGGGAGGTTTGAGGCCAGGCACGCGTTTTGGGTCTGGCACCTTTGGCCTGGGAGCAGGGGCTCGACGTTTGCAGTTTTGAGGGTGAATGCTGATTTTGGCCGAGGGTAGAGTGACGTAAGGTGCTATGTGGAGGCCTTGCTCGGCTCGGCGAGCCCGCAGCCCCAGTGTGCGTGGGGCTGTGCGAGGGCCACCAAGGGAGGTTTGAGGCCAGGCACGCGTTTTGGGTCTGGCACCTTTGGCCTGGGAGCAGGGGCTCGACGTTTGCAGTTTTGAGGGTGAATGCTGATTTTGGCCGAGGGTAGAGTGACGTAAGGTGCTATGTGGAGGCCTTGCTCGGCTCGGCGAGCCCGCAGCCCCAGTGTGCGTGGGGCTGTGCGAGGGCCACCAAGGGAGGTTTGAGGCCAGGCACGCCTTTTGGGTCTGGCACCTTTGGCCTGGGAGCAGGGGCTCGACGTTTGCAGTTTTGAGGGTGAATGCTGATTTTGGCCGAGGGTAGAGTGACGTAAGGTGCTATGTGGAGGCCTTGCTCGGCTCGGCGAGCCCGCAGCCCCAGTGTGCGTGGGGCTGTGCGAGGGCCACCAAGGGAGGTTTGAGGCCAGGCACGCGTTTTGGGTCTGGCACCTTTGGCCTGGGAGCAGGGGCTCGACGTTTGCAGTTTTGAGGGTGAATGCTGATTTTGGCCGAGGGTAGAGTGACGTAAGGTGCTATGTGGAGGCCTTGCTCGGCTCGGCGAGCCCGCAGCCCCAGTGTGCGTGGGGCTGTGCGAGGGCCACCAAGGGAGGTTTGAGGCCAGGCACGCGTTTTGGGTCTGGCACCTTTGGCCTGGGAGCAGGGGCTCGACGTTTGCAGTTTTGAGGGTGAATGCTGATTTTGGCCGAGGGTAGAGTGACGTAAGGTGCTATGTGGAGGCCTTGCTCGGCTCGGCGAGCCCGCAGCCCCAGTGTGCGTGGGGCTGTGCGAGGGCCACCAAGGGAGGTTTGAGGCCAGGCACGCGTTTTGGGTCTGGCACCTTTGGCCTGGGAGCAGGGGCTCGACGTTTGCAGTTTTGAGGGTAGTGCTGATTTTGGCCGAGGGTAGAGTGACGTAAGGTGCTATGTGGAGGCCTTGCTCGGCTCGGCGAGCCCGCAGCCCCAGTGTGCGTGGGGCTGTGCGAGGGCCACCAAGGGAGGTTTGAGGCCAGGCACGCGTTTTGGGTCTGGCACCTTTGGCCTGGGAGCAGGGGCTCGACGTTTGCAGTTTTGAGGGTGAATGCTGATTTTGCCCGAGGGTAGAGTGAGTGACGTGGGCTATGTGGAGGCCTTGCTCGGCTCGGCGAGCCCGCAGCCCCAGTGTGCGTGGGGCTGTGCGAGGGCCACCAAGGGAGGTTTGAGGCCAGGCACGCGTTTTGGGTCTGGCACCTTTGGCCTGGGAGCAGGGGCTCGACGTTTGCAGTTTTGAGGGTGAATGCTGATTTTGGCCGAGGGTAGAGTGACGTAAGGCGCTATGTGGAGGCCTTGCTCGGCTCGGCGAGCCCGCAGCCCCAGTGTGCGTGGGGCTGTGCGAGGGCCACCAAGGGAGGTTTGAGGCCAGGCACGCGTTTTGGGTCTGGCACCTTTGGCCTGGGAGCAGGGGCTCGACGTTTGCAGTTTTGAGGGTGAATGCTGATTTTGGCCGAGGGTAGAGTGACGTAAGGTGCTATGTGGAGGCCTTGCTCGGCTCGGCGAGCCCGCAGCCCCAGTGTGCGTGGGGCTGTGCGAGGGCCACCAAGGGAGGTTTGAGGCCAGGCACGCGTTTTGGGTCTGGCACCTTTGGCCTGGGAGCAGGGGCTCGACGTTTGCAGTTTTGAGGGTGAATGCTGATTTTGGCCGAGGGTAGAGTGACGTAAGGTGCTATGTGGAGGCCTTGCTCGGCTCGGCGAGCCGCAGCCCCAGCAGTGTGCGTGGGGCTGTGCGAGGGCCACCAAGGGAGGTTTGAGGCCAGGCACGCGTTTTGGGTCTGGCACCTTTGGCCTGGGAGCAGGGGCTCGACGTTTGCAGTTTTGAGGGTGAATGCTGATTTTGGCCGAGGGTAGAGTGACGTAAGGTGCTATGTGGAGGCCTTGCTCGGCTCGGCGAGCCCGCAGCCCCAGTGTGCGTGGGGCTGTGCGAGGGCCACCAAGGGAGGTTTGAGGCCAGGCACGCGTTTTGGGTCTGGCACCTTTGGCCTGGGAGCAGGGGCTCGACAGTTTTGGTGATGCTGATTTTGCCGGGTAAGTTTTGAGGTGGTGGAATGCTGCATTTTGGCCCCGAGGGTTAGCTTTAGAGTGTAAGGTTGCACTATGTGGAACTGTTGCCTTGCTCGGGCGATGAGCCCGCAGCCCCAGTGTGCGTGGGGCTGTGCGAGGGCCACCAAGGGAGGTTTGAGGCCAGGCACGCGTTTTGGGTCTGGCACCTTTGGCCTGGGAGCAGGGGCTCGACGTTTGCAGTTTTGAGGGTGTGTGCTGATTTTGGCCGAGGGGTAGAGTGACGTAAGGTGCTATGTGGAGGCCTTGCTCGGCTCGGCGAGCCCGCAGCCCCAGTGTGCGGGGGGCTGTGCGAGGGCCACCAAGGGAGGTTTGAGGCCAGGCACGCGTTTTGGGTCTGGCACCTTTGGCCTGGGAGCAGGGGCTCGACGTTTGCAGTTTTGAGGGTGAATGCTGATTTTGGCCGAGGGTAGAGTGACGTAAGGTGCTATGTGGAGGCCTTGCTCGGCTCGGCGAGCCCGCAGCCCCAGTGTGCGTGGGGCTGTGCGAGGGCCACCAAGGGAGGTTTGAGGCCAGGCACGCGTTTTGGGTCTGGCACCTTTGGCCTGGGAGCAGGGGCTCGACGTTTGCAGTTTTGAGGGTGAATGCTGATTTTGGCCGAGGGTAGAGTGACGTAAGGTGCTATGTGGAGGCCTTGCTCGGCTCGGCGAGCCCGCAGCCCCAGTGTGCGTGGGGCTGTGCGAGGGCCACCAAGGGAGGTTTGAGGCCAGGCACGCGTTTTGGGTCTGGCACCTTTGGCCTGGGAGCAGGGGCTCGACGTTTGCAGTTTTGAGGGTGAATGCTGATTTTGGCCGAGGGTAGAGTGACGTAAGGTGCTATGTGGAGGCCTTGCTCGGCTCGGCGAGCCCGCAGCCCCAGTGTGCGTGGGGCTGTGCGAGGGCCACAAGGGAGGTTTGAGGCCAGGCACGCGTTTTGGGTCTGGCACCTTTGGCCTGGGAGCAGGGGCTCGACGTTTGCAGTTTTGAGGGTGAATGCTGATTTTGGCCGAGGGTAGAGTGACGTAAGGTGCTATGTGGAGGCCTTGCTCGGCTCGGCGAGCCCGCAGCCCCAGTGTGCGTGGGGCTGTGCGAGGGCCACCAAGGGAGGTTTGAGGCCAGGCACGCGTTTTGGGTCTGGCACCTTTGGCCTGGGAGCAGGGGCTCGACGTTTGCAGTTTTGAGGGTGAATGCTGATTTTGGCCGAGGGTAGAGTGACGTAAGGTGCTATGTGGAGGCCTTGCTCGGCTCGGCGAGCCCGCAGCCCCAGTGTGCGTGGGGCTGTGCGAGGGCCACCAAGGGAGGTTTGAGGCCAGGCACGCTTTTTGGGTCTGGCACCTTTGGCCTGGGAGCAGGGGCTCGACGTTTGCAGTTTTGAGGGTGAATGCTGATTTGGGCCGAGGGTAGAGTGACGTAAGGTGCTATGTGGAGGCCTTGCTCGGCTCGGCGAGCCCGCAGCCCCAGTGTGCGTGGGGCTGTGCGAGGGCCACCAAGGGAGGTTTGAGGCCAGGCACGCGTTTTGGGTCTGGCACCTTTGCCCGGGGAGCAGGGGCTCGACGTTTGCAGTTTTGAGGGTGAATGCTGATTTTGGCCGAGGGTAGAGTGACGTAAGGTGCTATGTGGAGGCCTTGCTCGGCTCGGCGAGCCCGCAGCCCCCAGTGTGCGTGGGGCTGTGGCGAGGGCCACCAATGAGGTGGTTGAGGCCAGGCACGCGTTTTGGGTCTGGCACCTTTGGCCTGGGAGCAGGGGCTCGACGTTTGGAGTTTGAGGGTGTTGCTTGAGGATTTTGGCCGAGGGTATTGATTTTTTAGGTGTTAGTAAGGTGCGCTATGTGGAGGCCTTGCTCGGCTCGGCGAGCCCGCAGCCCCAGTGTGCGTGGGGCTGTGCGAGGGCCACCAAGGGAGGTTTGAGGCCAGGCACGCGTTTTGGGTCTGGCACCTTTGGCCTGGGAGCAGGGGCTCGACGTTTGCAGTTTTGAGGGTGAATGCTGATTTTGGCCGAGGGTAGAGTGAGTAAGGTGCTATGTGGAGGCCTTGCTCGGCTCGGCGAGCCCGCAGCCCCAGTGTGCGTGGGGCTGTGCGAGGCCACCAAGGGAGGTTTGAGGCCAGGCACGCGTTTTGGGTCTGGCACCTTTGGCCTGGTGAGCTCGGTGGCTCGACGTTTTGGCAGTGTTTGAGGGTGGTGGCAGTAATGGCTGATTTTGGCCGAGGGTTTTTTTAGTAGAGTGACGTTTTTAAGGTTGCTATGTGGAGGCCTTGCTCGGCTCGGCGAGCCCGCAGCCCCAGTGTGCGTGGGGCTGTGCGAGGGCCACCAAGGGAGGTTTGAGGCCAGGCACGCGTTTTGGGTCTGGCACCTTTGGCCTGGGAGCAGGGGCTCGACGTTTGCAGTTTTGAGGGTGAATGCTGATTTTGGCCGAGGGTAGAGTGACGTAAGGTGCTATGTGGAGGCCTTGCTCGGCTCGGCGAGCCCGCAGCCCCAGTGTGCGTGGGGCTGTGCGAGGGCCACCAAGGGAGGTTTGAGGCCAGGCACGCGTTTTGGGTCTGGCACCTTTGGCCTGGGAGCAGGGGCTCGACGTTTGCAGTTTGAGGGTGAATGCTGATTTTGGCCGAGGGTAGAGTGACGTAAGGTGCTATGTGGAGGCCTTGCTCGGCTCGGCGAGCCCGCAGCCCCAGTGTGCGTGGGGCTGTGCGAGGGCCACCAAGGGAGGTTTGAGGCCAGGCACGCGTTTTGGGTCTGGCACCTTTGGCCTGGGAGCAGGGGCTCGACGTTTGCAGTTTTGAGGGTGAATGCTGATTTTGGCCGAGGGTAGAGTGACGTAAGGTGCTATGTGGAGGCCTTGCTCGGCTCGGCGAGCCCGCAGCCCCAGTGTGCGTGGGGCTGTGCGAGGGCCACCAAGGGAGGTTTGAGGCCAGGCACGCGTTTTGGGTCTGGCACCTTTGGCTGGGAGCAGGGGCTCGACGTTTGCAGTTTTGAGGGTGAATGCTGATTTTGGCCGAGGGTAGAGTGACGTAAGGTGCTATGTGGAGGCCTTGCTCGG